>NC_060895.1:17857824-17990324 GCF_014805685.1 Silurus meridionalis | reverse complement strand
CAGTGTTCTATCCACCGTGCATCAGTCTGTTCTATCCACCGTGCATCAGTCTGTTCTATCCACCGTGGACCAGTGAGTTCTATCCACCGTGCATCAGTCTGTTCTATCCACCGTGCATCAGTGTGTTCTATCCACCGTGCATCAGTCTGTTCTATCCACCGTGCATCAGTGTGTTCTATCCATTGTGCATCAGTCTGTTCTATCCACCGTGCATCAGTCTGTTCTATCCACTGCGGTGGATCCACTGTGCATCCGTGTGTTGGATATAAAATATGAATTTATGTGTTAGTGCTCAAAAATATAACCCTTACATTTATCCATAATGAATGAGCTAGTAGTGACAGTGGCAGGAAAAAAGTCATTGAGATGGATTAGGAAGGATACTTAAGAGGAACCAGACTCAAAGAACCCGTCCTCATCTGGGTGGCACCAAATGTCCATCCATTACAGTTCCATTAGTGTTGAGGTGTGCTGATTAACACTGGGTCCTTAAATGCAGAACCATTCATTCAAATCGCATGGTTTATATTAATTACAATCCAAATATATTCTTAGAGTTCATAAGTTGCACAGTTAATTGGTTGGATCTTTAGGCTGTTCATGTCTAATTATGCTCAGCTGCACAGTGTGGATTCTGATTGCGGAGAACTCTATCCAGCGTCTCTAGGGCATCGTGAAGGATCGGGTGCATCCCAAAAGAAGAAAGGGACAGGATCATTATTACACAGTTGGTCCATATTCAAGCAAGAAGAAATACTTTCTTATACAGTAGCTGCTCAATCGAGGTTATAAATGCAAACAGTTTAAATTCAATTGCAAACCCAAATATTTTATATATTCTAAATATATTGACTAAATTATAACCTCTTGTTTTATATATTACTTATATTTTTGGTGTAATTTTGGGGCCATCCTGGGCTTCTAATAGTAAGATCCAGTCATTGTGCTGCTTTAATGATGGGTTAGCTATGAATAGAAAATGCTTGCACCCTTCTGTCTGTGTCTACACTGATTTCAGTGCTGTTTGACCATGACCTCAGGGTCAACACATGCTGAATCCCACTCTACAGTTCATGTACAACCTGGCCACTGGCCAGCAATAATAGTTTAACTCTTCTTTACACTCTCCTTCTTTACACTGTGTGTGTGGCTCAGGAGCACACTTTTATTGCGAAACAGGACTAGAGCCCTGTGACTGTCAGAGACATGCACATGTGTCCCGGTAGTTCTTATTTGCACATCATTTGTGTGTAGAACATGTCCCCTATTCCACAACAGCGTAAGTTCGAAGGTACATATCGATAGGGCAGAAGAGTAGTTGATAATGTGGAAGAACAAATCTGATAAATATCCTCCCTGATTAATAATCTTTAATTTATTTAAATAAAAAGACTCCTTTTTCGAACACTTGCTGTTTCATTTGACTTTATTTTTTCTTACAGTTTTTAGAAATAATAAAATAAATATTAAGTACATCAAAGGAAAGTGTGTAGTTGATTGGAGGAACAGTTACTGTAAGAGCGAAAGCCTAGATTTGTCCTCCAGTCGATAATAGAGCTTTATTTTCCAGTAAAATATACCATCACAATCATTTCTCCGTTTAATTCGACTCATGCCTTAGATTTAGTCATTCTAGAAAATTGCATTTTTCCGGGAAAAAAAAGTACCTTTAGTGCTACAGGCTGATCATAAACTTTACATCTTTTCTTTTCTATTTATTACATTCTTTTACTTTCTTCTTAGATTGAAAAGGCTTCCTGCTGAATTTCACCACACAACTTCAGCACTGAGCAGCGTGAACATGGCAAGGGCTAAACAGATCCGAGTGCTCATCCTCAATGACATGGAGAAACTGGACAGGACCCTGTTCCGCTTGGAACAAGGTAAGCAGTAGACTGTTATTTTTTTTCCCCTCTTGTGAAAGTTTGTTCACTGCCACGGAATCACTGCTCTAGTAAACCTTTTATTTACTTTTTAGCCTTGGCTCTAAAAACAAGGAAGATTTTTTTAGTTGTTGTTTTCAGCAAAAGTATCTCAAAAGTAAGTACACCCCTCACGTTTCTGCAACCGTTTAGTATACCGTCTTAAGGGACAATACTACAGAAGTAAAACTTAGATATATTTTCGAGTAGTCAATGTGCAGCTTTTATAGCAGTACAGATTTACTGTCTTCTTATTGCCTAAATAACTTATTTACAGTGGACGGTAAATCTATACAGTCAACCCCTGAAAATTTGCAGGTTCTAATTTGAAACCTAACTAACAGCAAATTGCGGATTATCTTAAAACTTGAGGGAATCCGCAGCAGGACTGAATGTCGAGGAACATTAGGAATAACATTTTAAACTATGTATTTGGTCAAATACTGTACTCTATTAGGTTTATAAAGTGACTTATTTTCTAGATGAATTCCCTAAGGTACCATAGGGGATGCGGTGGGGCACGTCCAAATATTTGCTTAGAACGTAACCCTCGCAAATTCCTGGGGTCCACTGTACCGCTATACAAGCTGCACAAGCTGTCCACTCTAAAATCTTTACACGTTTCATTTCTATAGTATTTTCCCTTGAGAAGGTATACTAAAAGGTTGCTGAAATGTGAGGGGTGTACTCACGTTTGTGAGATGCTGTAGACAACAATGTTTGTGATGGTGAATGAGCTTTTTTCTTTTTTTTTTTAGATAGATCGGAAGATAAACAGTTACATCATACATGACGACATCTGTTATTTATCAGCCAGGGAAAGTAGCATTGTCCGACATGTTCTAGTACTGTGTCTGCTGAGAACAGATGATGTTTTCCACATGAAGAATACATTTCAAAACAATTGGAACTGAGAGTCACGGTTGTGAGTGTTTGAGGATTTGGAAAGCAGTTAATAGGAATAAATAAATCATCATTCGCAGATCAGCATTTTCCACCACTTTGAATGCTATGTAATAAAAAAAACCCTGAAAGACAGATTGAGCATACTCTAAAGCAGGGGTCACCAGGTGTCTGTGGGCACCAGGTCACCCGCAGGGACCACATGAGTCGCCCGTGGGCCTTTTCTAAAAATAGATCACCATAGCGCCACTTACCACTGAGCTGCAGCTAACTTTTTTGTTGCTATTCTTTGTTTAAATCACACTTGCATTGGTATAAAGTTACATATAGTTATATACGTTTATATGTTATATAAATGAAATTTTGCATATTGATATTTATGTTTCCTAAGTTGTTAAATCATTGTTGATAATTATTGTGAGAAATCATTAACATGATCAGTGTCTTCACATAGATGAATATCATGAATTATTAATAATAACATATAATTAAAGGTAATTTGAGCAAATTTGTTATTTCAGAAGTGTGTATCAAACTGGTAGCCCTTCACTATAATCGGTACTCAAGAAGTAGCTCTCAGTTTCAAAAAAGTTTGGTGACCACTGATCTAAAGCTACATACAAATATGCTTACATCTGCAATCCTGGAACCTTAATATCATTTTATTCACTTATTTTTTAACTCCAGGTTTTAAGTTACAGTTTCAGCTTGGGCCGACTCTTCAGGGGAAAGAGGTCCACGTTTATGTCAACTACCCAGCTGAGGGAGAACGCTTCGACCGTCACAAATTTCGCACCCTAGACTGGGTGAATCCCACTGGCAGAGAGGACGATTCGGACAAGTTCTGCTCCCTGGAGGTGCACAGTGCCGGATCTTACCAGTATTACTTTGGCTATGGGTAAGGAATAATAATGATGCCATTATCTTGAAAATCATTTCATGCCTATTTTCATATATATTCAACACTATTACTGTAAATAAATAATAATACTGCACATCATGTAGATGACAAGAATGTCTTTTACAAGAATTACAAAAAGACACTTTTGTGACCATTACAAAAACAAGTGCATGTGAGTTTACAGTTAGAAGGATGTTCGTTTGTAGGGTGGGTGTTGCGGATTGCCCGCTTTTACTGGTGATTGTGTTATTGACCGCCGCAGAACTCTGGTCAGGGAGTTTGAGTCATCAGATAGAGTTTAGCCATTTATTGCACAAGAATAACATTACACACAGGGTCATGTGTGCGAGGTAGTTTCTAGGAATTAAATAAAGAAACAACTGCTTAACACATAACCATAACATGACATGTCTAGCATGAACATTAGCCAACTGGTACAACAGACACCATACAGAAGCATTAGTCTTAACTCTCAAAAGGTAACTGAGACAACATACTGCATAGTGCACTGAATTATTAAAAACAGATGCTTAATACAATCAATAATAAAACCCCCATCACAGTAGTTACTTAACACCATTGTACAAATGTTACTGATGGGAAAAAAACTAGTAGCACGTTTAGCCCGAGCAGCCATACTAATGAGCAGCTATGCTAGCGGCTAACCCGGCTATATCGTCGAGAGTGCCACTGCCTATGCTCAGTGCGCCCGTGTCTGAGAAGCCGCGCTCGAGATGCTGCGCGAAGAGAATTCACAACAGTGGGTGCAGAGGGACATGCCTTTTAATATTTATTCTGTAATTGAAACTTAATGACGTTTCAGAAACATTTCCAGTGTGTAAGACAAGAACATCAGGGGCCCTCAAATTACGACTCACAGGCTGAAAACAATGCCAGAGACATATTTTGAAAATATATTTTAAATATGTTTTACTCATATCTACTTGATATTAAAATTTGGCGATCAAACTAAAATTTCTCTTAGTTATTAATAGAGGTATGGACAATAATAGGTGATTGCTGGGACTACTGGCTATCGGCAAAAATCCATGCTGAATACTAAATCTGTGAGATTTACAAAGAGTGCAATATTATATTTATTATATAACATATATATAATAACAACAAAAAAGGTATAAATTATAAAGTTCAGTACTATTTTACATGGTGTGTTATGTTTGTATGCTTTTCTTGTCCAATATGCATTTTAAAAACTGTTGTTTGATTAATTGGTTAATTAGCAAGTTTGATCCAACCAGTGCCATTTGGATCCCATGTGGAGTTTGGACAATGGACCTATTTGAGTGTTAAAGGCACTGACATGAAGAAGCTGGTGTTGGATCTGTGATGATCACAAATGTTGAGCTATTTTATGATTTGCTTAGTAGCTCCTGGCTCCATAACCTCAAATGACTGTAGAAAGGACATTACTCATAATCTGACATTCTAGTGCTCATGTTATTCCTTACTCTCCAGTGTTCTGTATTGTTAAAAGACTATAATCACACTTTTTAAATCACCCCATTGAGGATGGGTCCTCTCAAGGTCATAACATCTAAGGGAGTGTTTCCTTGCCACAGTCGCCATGGCTGCTCATCAGGGATAAATACACATCGTTCACCTTAACTGTTAAATTCTGTAAAGCTGCTTTGAGACAATGTCCATTGTGAAAAGCGCTACAGAAATAAACCTGGCTTGACTATCGGTATCTGTAAAATCCACTATCCGGCGACCTTAGGTTGTTAGGTTATAAGCATAGCCTAATTATTTATTAGATTCACCCACCCACCATATGCATATACATAAGTGTATATATATATCTTTTAAAACAATAATGCTCATTTGTCTGTACAGTGCATAACAACATATAAACTAATCTATAATTAGGAGGCATAATAATTACATTTCTAATTAAAATAAAATCTCTACAATAATACTGGAAGTCACGGCAATTATCTGTTACAGACCGACCCGGCCCCTCATATAAGAAAGGAAAACTTATGTGGCCCTCACAGTAAATAACTTTGGTGATCTACATCTAATATTTTGTATCACAATACCATTAAATATTAACAAGTCATTTTGTATCTTTGTTAATGTGACTGAAATCAATTAAGGCTGTTAATAGCTCGGAGCATGTTTCGCTGATTTGTAGAGATGAGGCCATAAAACTGAAATCCTATCCGAAAAAACAATCCAATCTAAATAGACTTCTAGTTAGATGTGTGCTTCTTGAACATGAGGAGGCCTGGGGTGCAGTCAGCATTCCAGTTTATCCCCCGAAAGTGTTCAGTAGGATTGAGGTCAACCCTCTCTAGCAGGCCACTCAGGATCTTCGACTCCAATTCATGTAAAGCTTATCTTCATAGAGCTGGCTTTGTGCATTGTCCTGCTGAAACAGGGTCTGGTCTCTTAGTTTAAGAAAGAAACATTTAATGCATTTACATTTAATGCTGTGTATACAGATTATATAAAGATTAGCTAGGATATGCTATGAATATTCAATTATATACAGTTTAATAGAGATCCAGAAAATATAGAATGAAGCAGAACTGCATGCTGATTACAGGAAGTAAACGATGTGTCGTGTAGGCTTTTCTTTCACACACCATGGAGCTGCTGTACCGCACTGTGATGTCAGGATTAATGCCATGTGTATTGAAAATAAAGGAGTAACAGGGATTTTTACTTGTCACGTGTACATTACATTGTGTAGAATTATTTTTTCGCATATCCCAGTGATGTTAGGAAGCTATGATCAAAGCTCAGGGTCATACAGTGCCCCTGGAGCATAGAGGGATAAGGGCCTTGCTCAAGGTGATTCTGGGGCTTGAATTTTTTCCAATTTTCAAATCAGAGCTGTAACCACTGAGCAACCGCTTTCTTACAGACTATTTAACGTGTCTGAGTGCTCTGTGTGTGCTGTCTGTACAGGAATGAGAAGAAGGTTGGAGGTGGATACGTGGTGGTGGATCCTATGCTCCGCGTGGGTGCTGATAATCACGTTTTACCTTTAGACTGCATCAGCATCCAGACGTATCTGGCTAAATGTCTCGGTTTTCTGGATGAATGGCTCGACCGGCTCAGGGTGGCCAAGGAGTCAGGTAAGAGAAAAGCGAATACACTCTTCTTATCAGATGTAGACCGGGTGTGATTAATCGTGATGAGACAGAGCTGCACCAACGGTCAAACTGTCAATATAGTGTCCTGGCTTAACAAAATGACAATTTGAGAGTAAAAGTTGTTCATGTTAGCCTTATTTCTATGCTTCTATGCACATTAGTATCTCTGCTGATCTTTGGTTTGTTTGAAACTAGACTTAAATCAATGATTGTCCAGAATCGGTTGACTAACTTGTCATGTCGGTCAACAGATTAGCACAACTCACTGTCTCCACTGGAAATGAGTTAATAGTTGTGAAATAGAGTGAAGGATGGACAAACATAATGCACCCATACAATGTTCCTAAAAAATCACAATAAAGCTTCAATTATTGCATTTGTCTTTAATTTATTTATTTAATATATATTTGTATAGGTTTACACTGTTAGGCTATTATAGCATCTTGTAGTTTTTGTAATTCTATTGTAAATGTTATAAGTTTAAATGCAGATTTGTAGTGAAAATTTAGAAGCGAGGCAGATAAGGATTTAATAAATTTTGATAGTAAATATTTTGAGTGAGATAAATATTCAATATTTGGTTACTACATCAGCTTCACAAAACAGTGTTATTTTAGCTGCTTGACTGCATTTGGGACGACCAAAGAATTAATTTTTCCATCTGTCACCGCATTGTGTTAATGTCTGGCACTTATACAGCAGATGCTACTAAAATGTATATTGTAATTTTAGCAAATATAAAGGTACTGCACCACTGGCTTATAAAGACTTATTGTTTGTACTTTGCAGGTTATAACATGATCCACTTCACACCGCTGCAGACGCTGGGTGAGTCACGTTCCTGCTACTCTCTGGCTGATCAGCTGGCACTGAACCCCGACTTCTCCCCTCCGGGGAAGAAGTACGACTGGAGCGACATAGGCATCCTGGTGGAGAAGATGAAGAATGAGTGGAACATGCTGTGCATTACTGATGTTGTTTACAACCATACAGGTGTGTGTGTGTGTGTGTGTGTGTGTGTGTGTGTGTGTGTGTGTGTGTGTGTGTGTGTGTGTGTGTGTTTTCAGCAATGTTAAACGACGCTGCTCAGATAGTGAACAATTTGTGCTGATAAACCGGATTGTCGATAACTTTCTTGTTTTATGTCTTATGACTTTCTTAGATTATGTCAATGACACATTTTGGTAACACAGATGTGTATATAAGTGTGTTACATTTCATATTTTATTTCTATAGATATGTTCTACTCAACTGTTCTACTTATTTCAGCAGACATTAACAAATGTCTTCATTCCTTCCATCCTTCATTCATTTACTCCCTCGATATGTGAAATTGTCAAGATTTTTTCCTTTTAAGAGAAATTCTTGAAGCTGTACATAAAATGCGAAAGAATCAGTAAAAATGTTGGCAGCAATTTCAAGCAGGAGCAAAACAAAATCTAAGTTTTCCAACGCACTACATATCGTATTTCCGGTAAGGAGTGATTATGTTTTCAAGTTTAATAATAAAAAAATAATTAATAAGTGACTGCTGCACTAAAAGGGCGATGCAGAGACTAAACTTGCGCTCTGCCACTTAATACATTGTGAGGGAACTCAGATTTTTACTTTGTTTAGTGTGTAAAAATAATCGCTTTCAGTACACATGTGCTCCGAAACGAAAGCTTTGTATCGAAACAGCATGAATATGTGTACCATTACACCCCTACTGTTTTACCTTGAATATTGAAGATGTAAAATCTGATCTGTTTAAGCAGAGTATGCAGTTAAGCAGACAGTGAGACAGTTGGACAGACTAAAGGAAGTGGTAGCTCAGTGGTTATGAAATTGGATGTTTGTTCGGAGTTCACATACCAGCACTACCACCTGCCACTTCTGGGACTTTGAGTAAGGCATTGAACTGTCATCTCTTCAGTGGTATTAATGAGATAATTGGAAGTTTGTCTGGATAAGAGCATTTGCCAGATGACAAAAAATGTAAAGCACTCGTGCGCTGCTTCATTACTGACTTTAAGTAGAATCACTGGAGGCCCATGAACCTTAAATGAAAATAGACCATTAATACTAAAAGTCCAGTATTATGATAAAAGAAGTTTAGATAAAAATAGTCTATTTTTTGATTGTACTGAAGATCATGTTATTGTGTGTCTTGTGTTCTTGGGTCTTGCATTTTGTACTGTGTCTTCACTGCTTAGACCACAGACTTTCACAAGCAGCAGTATCATCATGTACCAACAAAAACATGTAAACAACAAAAGAAAAGAAAAAAAATGTATGACTACAAAGTAAACTGAGCAGTTACTAAGCAGTAGCACATACAATAATTGTTGTAGTTCTAGTTCTTAATGCTCAATCACCCCATAAGTTTTCTTTTTTGCAGAAAATTACAGCAAATTGTCATACATTAGGTTCTTACTCTTACAGTATACAGTTAATTGCTCTTGAATGTGATTGAAAGGTCACGCTGCCTAAATGATACACTGCAGCATATCCCAGAAGCTTGTGTGTTGAGTTCAGCTCCAAAAATACCTTGGCCTTGTCACTGTGAGACCGTTATTAAAAGCACTTTCCATCTCTGAAAGCTTGTGGAGTTTGACGGCTCTGCTGGTTGGTAGATTTCGAAATCAGGCCTGAGAGCTGGACTTCTTTAACTTCACCTACTAATCGCTATGAAGTGATCATTCTTTAAGAGCAGTGATAACATACAGATCCAAAGCATTAATGTGTATAAAGTTCACACTGTTCTGATAGAAAAGGCATGTTTACTGAATTTGTGTGGCTCTTATTGATGCTATAATTAAAAAAAATCCGAATAAAAGTTATGGATTTTCCATTTGGAGGGGGGACCTCCCCCCCTACAGACATACACAGACAGAGAATGCAGAGCACTTAAAGGTCATGCAGTGGGAGAAACTTTATCTTCAACTCCAACTAAATGTCACATTGCTGAGGTGAAGGAGAAAAGCCATTGGGTGTGTGGATGTGTGCGAGTGTGTGAGTGAGAGAGAAAGAGAGAACGTGTTTGTGTGTGTGTGTGTGTGTGTGTGTGTGTGTGTGTGTGTTGCATTTGAGCTAGAGTAAATGTACCTACTGACCCTAATCACATCTGTATGTAATGTTTAATAGAAAGTCTTTTTCTTTCATTCTTTCTTTCTCTTCTTTCTTTATTCCTTCCTCTTTTTTTATTCCTATCGATCTATGTAGCTATCTAACTTTCTTGTGCTTATATATACATTTATTTTCATTTATTTATTTATTTATTTATAAATTTTATTTTGTTCTGTATTCACTTATTCTTTCACTCTGTCTTCATAGAGACAACAATCAATTTACATGATTCTTGGTAGATTGGTTGAATTCAATCTTTTGTTTTGGCGAATGCAACAATTTTTACCTATACTTCCAATATCTCACTTTACTGTAAACTGTGCAATAATAGTGCAGAGAAAAAACTATAAGCTTGAATAATATCAGAGTGGTGGAGTGAGGCTGAGCACTTGAAGGTTAAAGGTCCTAGTCAAGAGCTCAACAGTTGCTCTTTGGCAGTCCAGGGATTTGAACCTTATAACCTTCTTGCCATAAGTAGGTTGCCTTCTGATCCTGTTTTTATCATAGAAATATATATTTTATTGGCTATAAATAATATTCAGCTTTTTGTACAGCACATACTTTGCTTTGTGTTGAGCGATTATGAAAATCTTAACTCTCTGAACAAATAGACCACTGAGCATACTGTATATCATTGATAACATCCCCCCCCAAAAAAAAAAGAAGTGTTAGAAAAGAGAAGTGTGAGAGTGTAAGTGATTACGTTGAGAAGCTCTGGTGTTGTGTGTGTGTGTGTGTGTGTGTGTGTGTGTGTGTGTGTGTGTGTGTGATCGTTTTTTTTTTTCAGGCCGGTAAATAATTTCCCATGATCCTTTGTGCTTTGTTTTCCTCGTGTAGCTTCGAACAGCGTGTGGATCCAGAAACACCCCGAGTGCGGTTATAACCTGGTGAACTCGCCCCACCTGAGGCCCGCATGGGTGCTGGATAGAGCTCTGTGGCACGTCACCTGCGATATTGCTGACGGGAAATACACTGAGCGTGGAATCCCAGCCCTCCTGTGCAACGAGCAGCATCTAAATGTGAGTGTGCATGTGTGTGAATTGTTCTTGTTTGTACAGATGCAGGAAGTTGGTATAAACTCTTTTTCTTGTAGGCTATCCGTGGAATCTTCTGGCAAGATGTGTATCCTAAGATTAAGCTGTGGGAGTTCTTCCAGGTCAAAGTTGAGCCAATAGTAGAGCAGTTCAGGACTTTACTCCAAACTGGTGAGCTTTTTCATCAAAAAATAAATACATTTTACACGGGAAATGTCTTCAAATAATCTAATCTTTGTGTTAACCCTTTAAGTTTTATTAAAAACAAATGTATTGTGTTTATAGATCATGGAATTATCTTTTAAAAATGTCCCCTAGTCTTTTGGGACCCTTTTAGAAAATGACCACAAATTATTTGTGTAAAACACACATTACATATGCAGTCAAATGGTCCACATACAGTTGTGTTCAAAATTATTCAACCCCCACTGAAATTGATTGTTTTGGTCGGTTTGACATTGATTATGATCATTCAGTCATCCTGCTTACAATTAAATCAAAGAGGCACGTGTAGGTCAGACAAATATAACATAACATTTACAATGAAATAACCACAAATGTCTTTTCTGAGCTCACATCATTATCAGTTTTATTCAACCCCCAAGTGACATTCAATCTTAGTACTTAGTACAACATCCTTTTACAGTTATAACAGCTTTTAAACGTGAAGCATAGCTTGACACAAGTGTCTTGCAGCGATCTACGGGTATCTTCACCCATTCATCATGGGCAAAAGCCTCCAGTTCAGTCACATTCTTAGGCTTGCACTGCAACTGCTTTCTTTAAGTCCCACCAGAGGTTCTCAATCGGATTTAAGTCTGGTGACTGCGATGGCCACTTCAAAATGTTCCAGCCTTTAATCTGCAACCATGCTCTAGTGGACTTGGAGGTATGCTTGGGATCATTGTCCTGTTGAAAGGTCCAACGTCTTCCAAGCCTCAGGTTTGTGACGGACTGCATCACATTGTCATCCAATATCTCCTGGTACTGAAGAGAATTCATGGTACCTTGCACGCTGAAGCTTCCCAGTACCTGCAGAAGCAAAACAGCCCCAAAGCATGATTGACCCCCCGCCATGCTTCACAGTAGGCAAGGTGTTCTTTTCTTCATAGGCCTTGTTCTTCCTCCTCCAAACATAGCGTTGATCCATGGGCCCAAACAGTTCTAATTTTGTTTCATCAGTCCACAGAACACTATCCCAAAACTTCTGTGGTTTGTCCACATGACTTTTGGCATACTGCAGTCGACTCTTCTTATTCTTTGGGGACAGCAAGGGGGTGCGCCTGGGAGTTCTGGCATGGAGGCCTTCATTACGCAGGGTGCGCCGTATTGTCTGAGCAGAAACTTCAGTACCCACATCTGACAAATCTTTTCTCAGTTCCTCAGCAGTCACACGGGACTTTTCTCCACTCTACGCTTCAGGTAGCGCACAGCAGTCGAAGTCAGCATCTTCTTTCTGCCACGACCAGGTAGCGTTTCAACAGTGCCCTTTGCCTTGAATTTGCGAATGATGCTTCCTATGGTGTCTCTTGGTATGTTTAACATCTTTGCAATCTTCTTATAGCCATTGCCCTTCCTGTGAAGAGTAATCACCTGTTCTCTTGTCTTCCTGGACCATTCTCTTGACCTCACCATGTTTGTAACCACACCAGTAAATGTCTAGAAGGAGCTGAGTATCACAGTCATTTTAAAGCTGCCTAATTGGTGCTTATTAGGCTTTATTGCTGCTCCCTGATATCCACAGGTGTTTTCAATACCTGATTGAAAACACTTCATTGAACCTCTGTTCTTCAGAGTGGTAGTCTTTAAGGGGTTGAATAATTATGTCAATGATGAATTCACAAAAGAAACATTTACTACTGTATTACAAAACTAATTGATGTCATTTTAGTTGCATATGGTTCTTTAAGAAGTCCTTGTAGGATTTCATTCTGAATACAATTACAAATGTACACTAAATTCCCTAAAACCATTTACAGCATTGGGGGTTGAATAATTTTGAACACAACTGTATTCCTTTGCACAAGCCAAATATTTGAAATAGAAGAGATGTATGCAATTAAGACTAATTTATACAATTAGGGTCATTCATGTTCAAGTTTCATAATTTGTAAATGCCTGAATTTGTTAACTTTGTTTATCCCTTTAAAACTAACCATGTGTGCAGGGGCCAAACCTGACTGGAGCAATATGGACAGCAAGAAGCCGTTCAGGATCATCCAGGACCCCCAGTATAGGCGTTTTGGGAGCTCAGTGGACTTAAATTTAGCTCTCGAGCTCTTTGTGCCCAATGGGTCAGTGTTATAAAGTGTGCTGGGTGTGGGCTTAAGGGGCCTCTGTGTACGATGTGTGTTTACAGTTAGCATTGCATTTGATACCACTGAATGCAAAGCTAAATGTAGAGGGAGGGGATACCGATATTTCAAATCTTCATATTTGAAGGGACGTCATAGAATGTTTGCATTAAGGCTTCATTAATACAGTATAATTTTAACCCAGATGGACTATGAGTGCATATTTTTGGTACTTAACACAGTCCCTGGTGTGAATTGTGTTTTGCTGTTCTAGGAACAGTCCAGGAGCTATAGAGGACTGCTGTAACTGGTTCAGGAAGAGGCTGGAGGAACTGAACGGAGAACAGTTTCGAGAAATCAACTATCATCAGGAGCAGGTCAGAGCTGTTTCTGTTACACAAGTGATTGTGTTTTTGCGTGACTGAGACTATAATTAGTGTAACCCTGGTATATGTATACTGAATCAAGAAAATGTGCCTAATGGATATTAATAAATGTTGAAGAAAATATAAGATGCATTTAAACTACAACAAAAATTAACACCTAAAATAGTATAAAAGCAGTTACTAATCTAAAATTACTAAAAAGGGACACTTTATCCAAAAAAAGGCACATGGCATCGGTGATTCGTCTCTAGAGGCCGCTCTTGAGACGAACCTTCAGCGAACCTTCTTAATTGCTCCAGCAACCCGGAAAAACTATTCCTATTGATTTTTGCCGATTGTTCCAGCAATCAACTATTAGTTTAATCAGTATGCACTAATTATACACATTACTACAGCACAAAAGCTAATTAAGAAAATTTACGCAAACCAATATGAGATGTGAATTTTGATTACAGATTAATGATAGGATATACAGTATTAAAAATAAAAATTGTTTTTTAAGAAAATTGGCAGAACAATGAATAATAGAATCTGACATCAATAATGTTTTAGTGCTAAACATATTTCCTAAAGCTAGTGTAGTGCGGTAATTTAGCTCATTCTCTGTTGTGTTGTTTCCTGTATTTTTTTTATCCTTTTCAGGCTGCTAACTGTTCCATCGGTACAATCCTTTATGAGCGCCTGGCAGACCATGGCCCCAAACTCGGCCCCATCACCCGAAAACATCCCCTGGTTACACGGTAACTTTTAGTTACACTGAAAAATATTACTAAAGCACATCAGATAATGTCTATGAATAAATTATTTAATATTCGCCCCGTGTGCCTATTTTGGAGGACATTTTGTCAATTATGAAATGCCTTTTGAGCCCCAAATTTATTGCAGTCATAATTTGACAGATATATTTATATATGTCTTTTTATTAAGTCTTATTTTCTATTCATTGCTGTTTTTCATTGGAAGTCTAGGGGGATAAAATTCAGGGAAAAAAAGAGGATAAAAAATGTCAGATCCTTTAATCAGATTACACATGTATTTCTTGCTACATGCGCACAATATAATGTAGCCAGTGTTTTTAACGTTTAATTCAATTAAAAGTGAGATTGAAGTAATTATCCACACACCCCATAATTTTTTCACTGTGTTCAATAAATATTAATAATTCTGGAGCTGTGTGTGTGTGTGTGTTAGCTTACAAAGTAGAAACTTTTTTTAGCTAACATGCTAACATTTTTAGCATTAACATTAGCTGCCTATCAGATGTTTTATGCACAGCAATCGTACATATGGAGTGTTACCCTGTATGGCAAATTTTACTTTTAAATTCCTAGCAACCGAAATGATCTTGGCAAGACCGCACATGTTTATTCATTCTTTATTACCCCATTATCTGTGTAAAGCTGCTTTGAGACAGTGCCCATTGTTAAAAGCGTTATGCAAATAAAATGAATTGAATCGAATGTTTGCTCCACTGTCTTTTCGAAAGCATTTACATAAACACCTCTTGGCTTATATCAGCGCTCTGATATTATTTTGTTTATTCATGTGTGAGCAGGTATTTCACCTTCCCATTTAAGGAGTTGCCTCTGGAGCAGGATCTTCCGTTAATGGACAAGCCAGACAAAGCATGTCACTTTCTAGCTCACAATGGCTGGGTGATGGGTGACGATCCACTGAGGAACTTTGCAGAACCAGGTCAGAACTGAATTAAAATGGAAACCAGGTCTGAATCAAAGTAAATTAGCAACCTGGTTTACACTGAAACCATTCAGTTACCTGGTTGTTATGGATTCTATTCACTATTGACTATAAACTATTAAATACAATACATTAAAAAAATATTGGGAAAGCATATTTCCCCATTCTTCTAGAAACATTGAAACATTGAAGGCGATCAATTGGGGATGTCTTTGGATGGGGTAGGATAAAATATTCCCTTCACTTGAACTGAGAACCTCAAATGTCTTCTAGCACCACTATGCTTTTGTGCACAAAGCTCTATTAAGATATGCTTTGCATGGACTGGAGTGGAAAATATTTTGTGGCCTGCTATAGAGCTCTGACTTTATCCCTACCTTTGGAATGAACTTGTGACTGAATGAGCAAGAATCTCCATAAGCATACCCCAAAGTGTAGTGGAACTTCTTCCCAGAAGAGTGGAGGTTGTTATACCAGGAAAAGGGGATTACATTTGGAAAGGGATGTTCAAACAGAACATACGAATCATATGGTCAGGTGTTTACAAATTGTAGGTCTAAATAGTATATATATTTTTTTTATGTACAAATCCTAGTTAGCGAAATGTTAACATAAACTCACATGGATTTTGTTCATCTCTATGAACGCAGCTGTTTCTATGACTTTATTTTCGCAATTTTTTTATTTTATTTTTGGACTCAAAGCCACTTTCTGCCTTGTTTCAGGCTCTAATGTGTACATCAGGCGAGAGCTAATCTGCTGGGGAGACAGTGTGAAGCTTCGGTACGGCAGTAAACCCGAGGACTGTCCATATCTGTGGGCACACATGCAGAAATATACAGAGATCACAGCTAAGTATTTCACCGGAGTTCGTCTGGACAACTGCCATTCAACACCGCTGCACGTAGCCGAGGTACACATACAGAAACGTTACCATCGTTACTATTGGGTTCTATGAATATGATTACCATTATTACCATTTGTAATAAGTACAGTATAAGACTTACCCATTGAAATACCTTATGTGGCGCTTACACTGCTACTACACATAAAATAGCACAAGTCTAGTTTATTCATTGTCTGATTCATGTGCTTTTGTAATGTTTAGCCTTTTTTACACAGAACTGTTTTATTCCCTCTTTCAGGCCTGTCAGATTATTATTATTATTATTTTTTTGTTATTATTATTTTGCATTCGATTTAGAATCACTTCAATTATTTGCAGGATTTGAATGTGTGTGAATATTAATGAGTCTGTAATGTTTTTAGCAGCAGAGCTACACTTAAGGTTAAGGCTCTGGGTTATTGATCGTTAGGTCGGGCCCCAGAATTGGTAAGCTGTCACTTTTGGGCCCTTGAGCAAGGCCCTTAACACTCTTTGCTCCAGAGGGGCTGTATCCTGACTGATCTTGCACACTGACCCCAGCTTTCTAGTAAGCTCAAATATTCAAAGAAAGAATTTCACAGTGCTGTAAAGTACATGTGGCAAGCAAAAGCCTTGTCTTTACTTTCCTTTTTAATTAAAACACATAGGATTGCTCATTAAGGCAATATCATTTTGTTTGCCCCAAGTAAGTTCTTGTTGATTATTAGCTGCATTTTACATTTATTAAATGATCTGTGATCAATGTAAATATCTACTACTGTATGTTCAGCTTATTGCCACGAAGGAAAACAAAATTTTCCCTTGCACTGGATTTAATACAACAGTGCTGTAGACCCTTCAGAACGCATAATATGTCTTCAGCCACAGGGAAATAATTGGCTGTAATAAGGTTCTGTTAAAAAAAAAAAAAATAGGAGTGCAATTTTTCTTCGTGTTATTATTATTATTAGTAGTAGTAGTAGTAGTAGTGGTAGCAATTATTTGATCAATTAATAAAAAAATAATGAACAGAAAAATATTTATTTATTAATTTGTATGCTGTATTAAATTTTTACACCTGGCATAATTTACCTGTATGTGTGTAGAGAAGTGCCATGAACAGTGACAGAGTGTTTTCACTCTGCAGGCCATGCTGTGTGCAGCCCGGGCGGTCAGGCCTGATCTGTATGTCATAGCTGAGCTTTTTACAGGCAGCGAACTGCTTGACAATGTGTTTGTAAATCGGCTGGGAATAAACAGCCTGATCCGAGGTACTGCGGGGGTGGACTGTGTGTGTGTGTGTGTGTGTGTGTGTGTGTGTGTGTGTGTGTGTGTGTGTGTGTGTGTGTGTGTGTGTGTGTGTGTGTGTGTGTGTGTGTGCACGCATGTAGCATAATCATAACAGATTCTCTATGTGTCTTTTGTCCCTCCTTCTCCGTCTATTTCACTTTCTCCAACATTTGCTTGTCCATCTTTCTCTTGTCCGCTTTTTCCTTTTTCTTGATTTAACCATCTAATTATCTGTCACATTAACTCATCTCCTGCTCCCTCTTTCTTCCTCTTATCCTCTTTTTCTAGCCCTTTTTTCTTTCTTTCTTTTTATTCTTGTCTCATATTTTTCTCTGTCCTTCCTACTTTTTTTTTTGTTACCACTCTTTTTCCATACCTACTACTACTACTACTACTACTACTACTACTACTACTACTACTTCTCTCTCTCTCTCTCTCTCTCTCTCTCTCTCTCTCTCTCCTGCTCTAACCCCTGCCTGTGCGATGTTGTAGTTCATGTTGGCTGCAGCACGCTCCATCAGACCCGACCTGTACGTGGTGGCTGAGCTCTTCACAGGCAGCGAGGAGCTTGACAATGTGTTTGTCACTAGACTAGGCATCACTTCCCTTATCAGAGGTATAACTTTCAAAGCAAACACACTATAATTGTTTACTGTTATAAGGAAATGTAAATTATTTATACTTGTGCATAATAGGTAATGAGGTGCAATCATTTTAAATAGTATTTATCTAAATAAAAATCTAAACTATTACTCTCTGGATCCATAATATAGTATAATCTGTAGATTCTTGAGCATATACACGTAGCCTGGCTTCAGTAAGGGGGTGTTTTTTCTATATGTCTGAATTGTAATTGTTCTCTAATGGTTAACTGTGTGTAGTGGAAATAGATTTAATGTACACAAAGCTGCACCCCCCGAAATATATCGTTCGACTAGAATTAGTGATCATTTTCAAAAACCTTCACCTGCTTGAAAGCCAAATTACAATTTAAAAACCTTTTTAGTTTTTATTATGGTTTATGAGGATTTATGAGATTTGAAGGGGCATTGGAGGGGGCAAAATGTCCAAAAGGTACATTTCAGTACACCTTTAACTGTAAATTTTCAATAAAAAGCCTCATATAAAAACAGTACACTCAATGGACAAACGTATTGGGACACCTGTTTTTTCTGGGTTTGTGATTCTTCCTTGAACTGTTACGACAATGTTGTAGCCACACAATTGTATAGGATGTCTTTGGATATGGTAACATAAACATTTCCCTTAATTTAAACTAGGAGACCCCAATCTGTTCAAGCACGAACAGTTTGAATAGAAGATCTTGAGTGCCCTGCTCAACCCTGACCTCAACCCTATCGATCACCTTTGGGATGAATACGAACACTCACAACATCCCAGGCCTTTTCACCTCATCTACATCAGTACCTGACTTTATTATTGCCCTTGATGATGGCAATAGTAAATAGGGACTAAATGTAGAATGGGATGTTCAGAAAGCATCTACAAATTTTAACGTCAGGTGTCCATAAACGTTTGTCCACATAGTGTATCATTGCTTGTTTAAGAAATATCTAATTCAGAGGAGTGCTATTCTATTATGATTTTTAATGCCACTTTTTTATCCACCCAATTTGAAAACAATTAAATACTATTTGCACATGCACAGAAAGTGTCTCATGACACCACTTAAAGTTAGTAGAGTAATATGTATAGCTTTAGAATAAACCTGGAGCAGCCTGAAACAGCTAAAAAAAAACAACAGATTAGATATAGAGTATTATAGAGATTCAGCCTTTAACCACTAATACAGCTAACAGCTAATGAGCACCTTTAGCATGACGTTGTGTTTGTAAATCTAATTAGCTAGCTGAGTGTTCAACAAAGCATGTTGATGTACGTTGTTGCATTTGTGCTATATCACAGAGTAATGTTAAAGGAATAAATGTTATTAAGGTGTAATATGTTCGTTCTTGCACCTAGAGTAAGGACTGTATACGTTTTCAGCTGTGCAAATAAAGCTTTTTTTTTTTTTTGTACTAGCCTGTATCTTGACCTGTGTAGTGTTCGAATTCTTCATGTACTTTGTGTGCGACAGAGGCAATGAGCGCCGGAGACAGTCACGAGGAGGGTAGGTTGGTGTACCGTTACGGTGGTGAGCCTGTTGGAGCCTTCCTGCAGCCGAGCCTTCGTCCTCTGGTGCCCAGCATCGCCCATGCCATGTTCCTGGACATCACACATGACAACGAATGCCCCATTCAGGTAACACACCAAAGATTTATGCAAAGGAACCAAGCAACCATCTCATTTACTTATCAGTAGCTTTACTATTTTATAGCTTAAGAGGTCCACAACAGGCAATCATAATCATTATTATAAAATAAATAAATAAAATCAGAAAAATTACGAGGTGGTACCAAAATGTTTGGAGATTGTTCTTTGTCTAACCTATGTCTAACGTTCTGTCCATGATGAAATCGCAGACATGGAAAAAAAAATTTGTTAATAGGATTCATAAATCTGCATTTTCCAGAATTGCGAGATATAAACTCACAATTGCGAGAAAAAAAGTCAGAATTGTGAGATTTGTTGCGTGAATGAAAATTGTTTTAATCAGATCATAATTATAAGGGTTTATTTCTAGAAGGAGTAAACCCATAGAGCAATTACATCTCAAAATAGTGTTGTCGTCTTCTTCTTTTGGCTTCTTCCATTAGGGGTTACCACAGTGGACCATCCGTTTCCATATCCCCCTGTCCTCTACATCTGCCTCTTTCAAACCACCTACCTGCATGTCTTCCTTCACCACATCCATGAACCGCCTCCTTGGTCTTCCTCTTTTCCTCCTACCTGGTGGCTCCATTCTCAGCATTTTCCTACCCATATACCCCATGTCCCTCCTCTGCACATGTCCAAACCATCTCAATCTCGCCTCCCTCACCGTGTCTCCAAATGTCCTACATGCGCTGTCCCTCTAATAAACTTGTTTCTAATTCTGTCCATCCTCGTCACTCCCAACGAAAACCTTTAAATCTTTTAGTCAATGCCACTGTCTCTAATCCATACAACATCACAGGTCTCACCACAGTCCTATAAACTTTCCCATTCACTCTTACAGATACTCTTCTATCACAAACCACTCCTGCCACTCTTCTCCACCCACTCCACCCTGTAAATAACTAAAAATAAATATAATATAATAAATAACTTGTCAAAGATATTTTCATTTAGTCACTCCATGCTTACATAAAGTGTGTATACAGTATTATATACATAAATTGACAATTAGTGTTGTTTGTGCGTATGTGCTGCAGATCCGTTCCGCGTTCGACTCCTTGCCTAGCTCTGCTATCGTCTCTATGGCCTGCTGTGCCACCGGTAGCACTCGAGGCTATGATGAGCTCGTACCTCATCAGGTAAGATCACACTCTTTACTACACGAGTTTATGAGAAATGGTCAATGTTTGTGTATTTCTTTACCAAGGGTTAGAGTATTGTTCATGTTACCAGTTCGGATTACACTGATTTGATGTGTACCAGGCTTTAAATGCCAGAGTCTGGTTTTTAAAAGAAAAATTCTAATCCGCTCCTTAAACAACATCCTTTTTATCAAGTACATTTAATAAAGAGAGAATGATCAAAAGCTGGATACTTTTCAACAGATCTCCGTGGTATCCGAGGAGCGCTTTTACCAAAAGTGGAACCCCCAGGCTACGAAGTCCAGCCCTGGACAAGTCAGGCCACAGACGGGCATCATCGCTGGTAAGCTGGCTCTGAACCGCCTGCACCAAGAGCTCGCAGCCAACGGCTTCAACCAGGTGAGCACACGGTGTGAGTAAGTGTCTGTGTGGGTATAAATGTAAAGATGTATATACATTTTTTATAAGTACTAATAAAAAAATGATCTCAGTCTATAAAGGTGATTTGTGGCAGTGTCTATTAAAGGTTACTTGAATTTAATTGTTTGCATCTATGCGTGTTTGTGGTTTGTGTATAATGTTATGTTGCTGATTTTCCCTCTTAATGTTTTGTCTGTGCTCATGCTTTTAAGATTTCCCTAGCTGTTTATACACACAGGTAATGTGCGCGTGTGTGTGTGTGTGTGTGTGTGTGTGTGTGTGTGTGTGTGTGTGCCTCTCTCCAGGTGTTTGTGGATCAGGTGGATGAAGACATCGTTGCCGTTACTCGTCACTCTCCCAGTTCGCACCAGTCTGTCGTGGCCGTGTGTCGCACCGCCTTCCGCAACCCCAAACAGCATAAATACGCAACTGAGGTTCCACCTATGTTTATTCCAGGTGAATGTCATGACAAACTCTTAAAATGGAGTCTAAAAAAGTGTGTAAATTGTTGGGTGTGCTGTTATAGGAAAATAAATAAAATGGGGGTGTGGCATGGCTCAGCTCAACGAGGAGTCACTGTAACAACCATGAGGTTATTTTTCTTCAGTTAAAAAATGGTCTGTCCTGAACAAACAGCTTTAACAATGACATTAAATAATCTAACAGAAATTTAGATTGTATCAGTTACCATTCAGGGTGTAACTGTACACAAAATTCACGGATTAGTGCGTACCTTGTTTTTTTAACATAAGATTGCTACTTTTATTACACAGTTTTTTATTATTATTATTATTATTATTAATTATTTGTGCACTTCAACAGTTTAAATTTTTTAAAACCGTGTAAATAAAATGTCTGCTGGTTATATAATATATATACAATTATATTTTATAAAAAAAAAAAAATTAACTATATAAAAAATTAAATTAAATAAATCAAATTAATGCAATATAAAAATTGAATAAATTAATAATAAATTATTAAATAATAAAACAATGCATAAATTGAGTAATCGATTTAATTGACACAAATTAAAATGATTAAATAAAACTTTTTACATTTGTTAGACCCCATTTGGGTAAGCATACTTTAACAAATGTCTTCATTGCTTCCATCCTTTATTAATTCACTTCCTCGATATGCAAAACAAAATCAGATTTTTGCAACGTACCACAAATCGTGTTTTGGGTAAAGACTGAGTAGCCACAGTGACACTGCGCTAACTCTCGTTTCTTTTTTATAGCCCTGGTATTGTTGTGTATGTTTTCAAGTTTAATAATAATAATAATAAAAATAATTTAAAAGTGTATTGTTCAGAATCAATATCTTCTCCATTCCTCTCTCTCTCTCTCTCTCTCTCTCTCTCTCTCTCTCTCTCTCGCTCACTTCTTCTTCTTTTTTTTTCCCCCTTTCAGGTAAGATAGAGGAGGTGGTGTTGGAGGCTCGGATGGTAGAGACTCAGGCCGGTGCCTACAAAAAAGATGAGAAGAGCATTAATGGCCTGCCTGAGTTCACAGTGGAGATTAAAGAGCACATTCAGGTTAGTGCCTAATGAGAGCTTTGAGTCTGATTATATAAAGAAACAAAGGCTCTGTGTAAAATTACACACTCCAAGGTTTTTTTGGCTACTTTTACCATTTTTGGAGTTATACTTCATGTTTGTTTCGTTTTTAATAGAGACAGGGGCTCTCAAACTTCACACAATCAAGTTTTTGTTCTCCTGATCTCATTTATATATCAACTGTTTGGGAATTACAAGTCAAATCTTTACTTACGATGGACGTGGAACTGGTTGAGGGATGATGAAGGCTTTTCAGTGTTTTTACTGTAATTGTTATTGCGCAGTGCAGCCACTAGGGGTCAGTAAACATTAACATCCTGCTCTTTGACATAACTTCTACATGCTGATTGATATCTCTCTTATTTTAGTTAAAAGACTGAAAAGGCCCCACAATATATTTAAAAGTGGGCTGCAGATCAAAATCTTTCCAAAAGGATTTATTACGTATGTGTAGTCCAGTTACAGATTAGGGATGAGAAGAATGTATACTATTTTAATATTTTACACAAATGTGTGGTTTGTCCTGTAGTTACTGATTGCAGTAATCAGTTAGTCAGTCAGTCTATTAGTTTATTACTTGGTTGTAATTGTGCTCAGTTGTGCTGTTTTTTGTGTCTCAGCTGAAGGACAGCGGTGTGGTAAAGCAGACTGAAGTGACATCACGAGGTCGCAGCGAGTTTGTGCAGGAGATCGAGTTCAATCGTCTCACCCCTGGAAGCGTCATCGCTTTCAGGTTCTGAACATATTACAGGTTATATTTACACAATCTCATATATAGCCGTGATTTATTCAGTGGCTAATTCTCTCAGACTCAGAGTTTCAGGTTGTATATAGGTTGTTTCCCTTTCTTTTGCTGTATATGAGTAATTTTTATTATTATTATTTTTTTTTTTTTTTTAATTTAATATATTTTATTAGCTGTATGTAGTTTGAGGTATAAATGAATATGTAATTATCCAGTATAATAAATATAATTTCACTGTGCGGTGGCTTTTTTTTTAAATTTAACTTCAATCTATTAAATATTATTATTATTATTATTATTATTATTATTATTATTATTATTATTATTATTGTATCTCTCTGTAGGGTGAGTTTGGATCCAAAGTCACAGGATCTTGTGGGTTTTTTGAGGAGTCACCTCATTCAGTTCAACCCTGAGTACAAAGCAGGGAGTGTGCTGGACGAGAATGCTCCCACCATACTCAAGACCCCACTGAGCCAGTAAGTGATAGACGCACACACACACACATATGTCTATGTAATACACTGGCTGCCAATCAGCTTCTCTTTTAAAGACACATCAGGGAACCTTTCTTAATTATCCGTATTCTATTGTGTATTTGATCTAGTTACTGAGTTTGAAGTTAACTAGCATTGATTGAGGGATGCAAGAGATATTTTAATATTAAAATAAAGATATTGTGGAGATATTCAAAAAGAAATGAAGAATGATATTATAAGGATGAGGCAGAAGAATAAATTGTATGTTTTCCTTGTGCGTAGGATCATGGACAAGCTGACCCTGGCTGATCTGAATTCGCTTTTGTTCCGGTGCGATGAGGAGGAGAAGGAGGACGGTGGTGGCTGTTATAACATCCCTGGGTGGACAACCCTCAAGTATGGTGGCCTGCAAGGTACAGTCTAGACCTTGCCAAATTCTCTGTTGTTCCTGCACAGTGAAGAGGTTTAAGATTTTATAAGTGATGCTCAGTTTAGAACAAAAAGAAGATGAAAAGAAGAAGATGAAAAGAGTTTAAACAATTCGGATAATTTCTCTATTAATTATGTGCAAGGTTTTCCACAGAGGGCGACTGGTTGACTGCGGTAATGAACAGCATGTAAGATTCTGACTTAGATGTATGTGGATTTGCTCTACAGGCCTGATTTCAGTCATGGCCGACATCAGACCTAAGAACGACCTGGGCCACCCGTTCTGTGATAACCTGAGACAGGGAGACTGGATGATCGACTATGTTAGTAACCGACTGGTGGCTCGCAAAGATGTGCTCGGAGAGGTAAGCATTCTGAGACTATAAACTACAGTGAGTGAGTGTTTCGAAAACCAAAGCATGTGAACAAAATGTGATGTACAAGGAGAACAAAGGTAGTATTTTACTGTTATTAAATACTATAAACTGCAGCAAATTGATTAGTAGGAAATGGAAAATACCAGCAATGTGTTTTTGTGGGCAAAAAGAAATTCAAGAGCAAATTTTTACTACAATAAACTGCAGGAAAAATGAAGATTATATTTTAGCTAAAAACATACACAGGATTTATGAGTTTTGCAATAAAGTCTTCCTGGTCTTAATTAAATTTAAGGGAAGTGACAGATACATCACTTTATGCAACAATTAACACATTTCACTAAATTATTTAAGGGAAATAGATACGTTTGTATGACGATGTAATTTACTATATAATTGAGCGAACCTGTTTAATTATTTATAGGCAAAAAGTGTATCTTTTGTATTATAGGAAAAGTGTATATTTGGATTTTTTTTTTCTTCGCTCTTTGCAGGTGGGTAGGTGGTTTGAGGCCATGTTTGGCTACCTGAAACACATCCCTCGCTACCTCATCCCCTGCTACTTCGATGCCATCCTGGTTGGCGCATACAGCAAAGCCCTAGATGCTACCTTCAAACAGATGTCACCGTCAGTCTCTTATGTTAACTGATGACCTTATAGTAACTATATAGTAACTTATAGTAACAATGCCACATTACAGTTTGATGAAACTGTACATTATTGTACATTTAAAAATACATATAAAATCTATTTCTCATCTTCATGAATGTTTAACTAACTGACTTGTGATACAGGAACATACAGAAATATCCAGGAGTTAGTTATTGTTATTGTTGTCTACCTTACGTTAGGTTTGTGCAGGATGGTTCAACCTTTGTCCGTTTGCTGGCTCTGGGTTCACTGCAAATGTGTGGTGTGGGTCGTTTTCCTGCCCTACCACCCCTCTCTCCTGCACTGCACGACGTCCCACGACGCATCAGTGAGATCACCAAGCAGGAGGAACAGTACTGCGTCTCCATGGCAGCAGGTTACTGATAAACACATGAACCTGCATTCTCATCACAGATATTACACGTACCGTAATTTCCGGACTATTAAGCGCACGCAAATATAAGCCGCACTGAATTTTACAAAGATTTTTATTTTGAACATAAATAAGCTGAAACTAATGAACTTTACACAGGCTTTAACGATAGACAGTGTCTGTTACACGGCTTGTATCTGAACAGTAGCCTACCAAGAATGTCATTGTTCAGTCTTCCTCCTTCCTTTCACAACTATTTCTCTCGAGAGTTTATCTTTTGGCAACGTCGTGCGTTTAAAAATCACCATCGGTGAAGCTTTTCTCCCGATGCCGTGCAGCTCAGAACACAGGTGAAGTGTGTTTTTTTCATGCCCGGTTGTTTTCAGCGTGACGAATGATTCTCCTTTCCTGTAGACAGTCCGAGTGAGCGGCAGGTCAAACGTCAGAGGAACATCGTCCATATTTATGATGTGGTGCGGCCCGATTCAGTGGGAGCGCATCTGATTTAATATAAAGAGTTTCATTTGCTTCACCTTAAACTGTTCGCAATTGAATTGGTCTAATGTTATGGGGTTCATTTTTTTTTTGGCTTGAAGCTTGTGAAACTGGGAAAAACCCAGGAAAAATCCATAAATTAGCCGCTTCATTGTTTAAGCCGCGGAGTTCAAATCGTGGGAAAAAGATAGCGGCTTATAGTCCGAAAAATACGGTATGTATAGTTTTGTGTATCACATCAACTTTGAACTGGTTAAAGGACTAGAAGTGAAGGATTTTTAGGAATTATATAAAAGTTCTGTTTATCATTAGGTGATGAATTTTTCAGCATAGTAATGTACATATTTCTGGCTCATTAAAATTTTGACAGGCTTGCCTCATTTCTCCGCCGGAATCTTCCGTTGCTGGGGCAGAGACACGTTTATCGCCCTGCGAGGTCTCTTGCTGCTCACTGGTCGTCACCTGGAGGCCAGGTAATCTGCAGCATGAGTAATAAATCCATCTAGTTTTAGATCTAGAAGCCACCTATTATTCTGCAGTCTGAGATCTGTAAATGGACATTATTGAATGTTTGGGTTGCATCCCTTTCTCTGTCAGGAACATTATCCTGTCCTTTGCTGGCACTCTGAGACACGGCCTGATCCCCAACCTGCTTGGCGAGGGGGTAGCGGCGCGATTTAACTGCCGTGATGCTGTGTGGTGGTGGCTGCAGTGTATTCAGGATTATTGCAGCATTGTGCCTGATGGCGTTGCTATTCTCCAGTGCCCTGTCTCCAGGATGTACCCTACAGATGATGCATTGGCTCAGGCACCGGGCACTGTGGTGAGACACCCACACATACACACAGGTGTAGAATAGAGAATTGAGCAATATAGGTTTATATAGTATGATGTCATAGTAGTATGAGAGATGTGGGTATTGTATGTATGATGAAGTAGTATGAATTTCTGATCAGTTACCATATAGTTATATCTGGTCGGTGTGTGTGTATATACATAAATACATCCACTGACCAAGCATAACTTTATAGCAACCGATCAGGCATAACATTGACCATCTGCCTAATGTTGTGTTTGTACCCTTTTGCTGCCAAAACACACATCGAGCATCAACAGCATTTAAAATATATATAAAATTTGGTTCGGTTATGAATGTGTTCTATATAATGGGTGTGCAATATAGCAGATGTAGGTATAGTAATGTACAGTATGCATGATGTGGTTGTAGTATAGGTGTACAATCTATGATTTGTCTTGTGCTGTTCACATGCAGGATCAGCCTCTGTGTGATGTAATTCATGAAGCTCTCCAGCGCCACATGAAGGGCATTGAGTTCAGAGAGAGGAACGCTGGACCACAGATCGATCGTAACATGAGAGATGAAGGTATCACATTGACCGCTGTACTAAAATATGAACAGTGCTAACATAAAATGTATAATAAATAATACATTTGAAATCTAAAAACTTCTTGTTTTGCTTCGCTGTGAATTTTTCTGCCAGGATTCAACATAGTGGCCAAGGTGAATCCAGACACTGGTTTTGTGTACGGAGGAAATCGCTTCAACTGCGGCACTTGGATGGATAAAATGGGCGAAAGCGAACGAGCTCGCAATAAAGGGATTCCTGCTACACCCAGGTACATCACATACTCACAAACACGGACAAAACCCGAATTCATTCTCTTTACTTTTTTATGTCTGGTAGATCATGTATTTGTGTATTAAAGTGGTAACTGGTACCTGATTGACAAATTTTTTATTTTTATTATTATTAAGAGACAATTTAGTAATTGTATTACCGTAATTTCCGGACTATTAAGTGCACCCAAATATAAGCCGCACCCACTGAATTTGACAAAGATTTTTATTTTAAACGTAAATAAGCTACACCTGTCTATAAGCCTGTCTACACTGAAACTAATGAACTTTACACAGGCTTTAATGAAAGACAGTGTCTGTTACACGGCTTGTATCTAAACAGTAGCCTACCACAACTATTTCTCTCGAGAGTTTATCTTTTGGCATCGCCGTGCGTTTAAAAATCATCATCTGTGAAGCTTTTCTCCTGATGCCGTGCAGCTCAGAACACAGGTGAAGTGTGTTTTTTCATGCCCCGTTGTTTTCAGCGTGACGAATGATTCACATTTCCTGTAGACAGTCCGAGTGAGCGGCAGGTCAAACGTCAGAGGAACCTCACCCATATTTATGATGTGGTGCGGCCCGATTCAGTGGGAGCCCATCTGATTTAATATAAAGAGTTTCATTGGTTCACCTAAACCCGTTCTGCAATTTCATTGGTCTAATGTTATGGGGCTTGAAGTCTTCAAAGCGTGGGGAAAAAATAGCGGCTTATAGTCCAAAAATACGGTACTTTATGTTGGCTATTGATTGCCAGACACCAGACAGGATTCACCCTTTTACATAGAGAACTAGTTGATCTGGTGCCGTACACTCCCCTTTATTAGCCAAATTCAAGCACAATCTGCACAATTAATCAATTCAAGCCACATTTGCATAAAAAATCTATAATAGCAATGTGAAGAAGATATGCTTACAAATTATGACAACTGTTTTAACCATTTTGCATTTAATGACTTATGCTAGAAATGAATGCCTAGATGTGTTTGGGTTTAAAACTATTCAGGTGAGAACCAGTATAATATATTTTGATCAACATGACATAAATTATTGATAATATAGGAAACAGCAGAAATAATTAAAAATGTAAAAATGAACCATCATGTGAACAAAGCGCATTAGCTCAATGTGTTTGTGTACACCTTTAAAAACAAGTAAATGTGGCTCAACACTATACAGTGCAACCTCAATTCTTGCAGAGATTACGTTCTATGACCCCTCGTGAGTAACACAATATCACAAGGTTTTGACTCTGTCCTTTTAATGGTTCCTTTTTCAATGGAAATTGTACATGTACTTTACTGTAAAAATAATTGTGAATTACTTGTCATAAATATTTTATTTACTACTTTAAATTAATAATGCAATAATTTATAAATAACTAAGTTTTTTATTAGTACAAACTGTGTTTTGAAATGTTACTCCAGACTTTCGAGCCACTCACAGCTTCTCGTGAACTATCAGTAACTTTTCGCAAGTTCCTCTTAGTCCGGTTCCAAATGAATAGTCGCGAACTATCGAGGTCACAAGTGTCAAGGTTCCACTGTACTGTATACAGAAGACTTTGCGTGAGGCAAAAAAGTTATTGGCTTTTATGTATGTGGGTAAATGCTGGCTAGTTAGAGTGGAGATCCTACTGTAAGACCCATCAAACCCTCTGTGGTCTGTCTTCAGTTTGAGTGCATGCCTTTGTGTCACCGTAACAGGGACGGTTCAGCTGTGGAGATCGTGGGTTTGTGTAAGTCAGCCGTACGCTGGCTGGTGGAACTCCATAAGTGGGGTCTGTTCCCTTACAGCACCATGACCATCGACAGAGATGGTAAGAACACAACACACTCCAACATCCCACTATTTATTGTATTTCATTTATTGCAAAGTGGAGCATCTTTATAAAATGGGGATGATATGGGATCAATAAAGTATTCTGATTATTCATTCTTCAGGTAAACCGCTCACTGTGTCCTATGAAGAGTGGAACAGAAAAATCCAGGACAGTTTTGAGAAAATGTTCTACGTGTCTCACGACTTTAAAGACCCTAATGAGAAACATCCCGAGCTGGTCCATAAGAGGGGGATTTATAAGGACAGCTGTGGAGCCTCGAGCCCGTGGTGCGACTACCAGCTCAGACCCAACTTCACCATCGCCATGGTGGTGGTAAGAACTGAGCTTTAGATTACTTATATTGTTTCGTGTTTTTCTAATTTGTTCTTTAATGGGCTGTTTGATTTATAGCAAGTTGTCACCCCCAAATTTTGTCTTATTTTTTTTAGGCCCCGGAGCTGTTCACAGTGGAGAGAGCCTGGGAGGCTCTGAGTATCGCTGAAGAAAAGCTGCTCGGACCGCTAGGAATGAAGACACTTGATCCAGAGTAAGACTTGCTTTCTGTCCCAAATGTAACCTTTTTTTTAAATCTTATATTAATCATTTTCTTCCAATTAATTATTTGTTTTTTAACAGTGACATGGTTTACTGTGGTGTTTATGACAACTCGCTCGACAACGATAACTACAACCTAGCCAAAGGCTTCAACTACCACCAAGGACCTGTGAGACAAATCAGATCTGCTTCCTGATCGCTAATTTCACATCATCTTCCTTCACTGATTCCTGATTCAGATTCTTAATTTGATTGTATGTATATTTGTTCTCTTTTTTTCAGGAATGGCTTTGGCCAGTTGGTTATTTCCTCCGTGCCAAGTTATATTTCGCCAAGAAGCTCGGAAAGGAAACCTACGACAAGACAGTGTTTCTGGTGAAGAACGTTCTCTCTCGCCATTACGTCCATTTGGAGAGGTAACCATGCCAAAACGTTGCGTTTCTTAGATTTAAAAAAAGAAAACCGTGAAAAGCTCTGGAGTGCTGTTTTTCCATAGTCAAGGGCTTTTCTACAAAAATCTACAGAATCTTACATTTTTATATATTTTGTCTAAAAGGCTTTCCTTCTAAAATATTTAAATGGTTTACAGTAAATTACAAATAATATGCAAAACTGAAAACCAATTCTCTTTTGTCATTCGGTTCTAAAAACTTCTTCAGACATTAGAACAGTTCACTATCTACAGAATCCTTGTTTAATTTGCCAACAAATACCATTTTTTTTCTTAATGTTTTGGATTGTCTTAAATCCAGTTAGCTCACTCATTAGCCTGTTTTGTCAAAACCATAATTATTCAAAAACTTGCCCCTCTGTCCTGAAAACTGTCTTGTGACAGGCACTGGGGACTGCCGACTGAGCATTTTTTCATTCAATGGTGTGGGAAAATGATAACGATATCCACCTTTTTTATATATTTCCTTTTCACACACCATTCATTTACTCAAACACACTGTTAACTCTTGTTCATGCTGATGTACAGTTTAGAGCCTTTTACATAAAAGGTTATCATCGTACACCCGCAATCACATGACTCATGCAACTTTTGAATGTTATAGTCGTGAGAAAATCTATTGTTAGAACACCGACGGTGAGAATAAGCCTTTAACAATATAGTAACAATATACCGGTAACTCTCTTATATGTGCAATATAATGCTGTTATTTATATGAAATCTTTCAATATACTAATTTCCCTAATTGTGTTAATAAACGCCAAAGAATTCAGATTGTATATCAGCAATTACATTGCAGTTGTATTTACATTCTTGGAATTGGTCTTGGATTTTGTAATACGTTAAATGTGAGGTTATCAGAAAACGTTCCTCAGGTATGAGCGATTTCATATGAAATCATCTTGTAAATACAGTGAACACGACAGGGTTCCTACACATTATGAAGAAGTATGGAATTTGATTTGAACGATTTTCCGCTGAGTCTGGAGAAATATTTGTACTTCCATTCTATTGCCCCATTCGGATTTCTAAAATATAAAATTAATCATTTGTGAAAATAATTTTTGTAAAAACAACAACAACAATGGCTCCCCTAATGGGAGAAGCCGCAAGATTTTTTTGTCTAGCATTGATTAGTTGTGCTCTGCTGTATGTTAATATTTCAGCTGATTCCGGTCAATAAGACCTTCAGGCTGCTTAATTGAATCTGATAGATAATATGTAGCTGAACCCTACTGTACGATGCTGTGTTTTGTTTTCAGGTCCCCATGGAGGGGTCTGCCAGAGCTGACGAACGAAAACGGTCAGTACTGCTCATTCAGCTGCGAGACCCAGGCCTGGTCCATTGCCACTGTTCTGGAGGTCCTTCATGACCTTTAACCTTTCAGAGGCTGTTTAAAGGTTCAAGTCTTCCAGAATATTTTTAGCTTTCAGGAGCCAGTAGAAACGTTACACGACCGTGAATGTGCACTGTGCGGTACGAACATGAGCCTCACCGCGCTCTGACGGTATTTCTCACAGTGTCTGATCCTCAATTCAACCTCCATCATGTATTTCCATATAAAACAACATCCCTCGAAAACTAGAGTCTCTTTAATACAGAATTAAAGTAACTCTCTCAGTAATGAGATTGAATTGAAGCCTGTAGGTCCTGCTGCTGTGTCTGTAACTGTGTCACTGTGTGCTAGCAGCTAGCGTATTGTGATGTGTTTGTGTAGTCTGTACACTGCTGTTGTGTTTTTGTCTCATATGTGTAAAGAAATTCGAGAATTTAAGGCTTTTCATGTTGTAGACTCGTGTTCTGGGTTAGGTTTACACCATTGTGAGAATAATAAAAGTAATAAATCCCTGTCTAAGAGTGCCAGAGTGTGTGCTAGCATTTCCTTGGCTGCTTCCTTTATTCAGCAAACATAACTGATAAAATAAAATGTTCTGTGTTTTCTGTAATGACTTACATTGGCGTGTGAAGATTTAAAAAAAGTCTAGTGTGGTATTAAAACACAGACCTCACCATTCACAGCATGCAAGACTATCATATCAATTTCACTGTGACATTTTAGTGGTTACATCATATGGTCATCCACAGGCCTGGACTTGATTCTATTTGGAGTTTAAATTGATATAACGAACGACAAATGCTCTCAACTAACGTCAAGAAAATTCGCTCACTTGAGACAGGCCTCTGTTTAAAAGCTCTGAATACCAGTGTTTTCAGTATTAAATCCTCAATAAATATTTACATATGATCACTGGTCTTCATTCAGTTGGGTTTTATAAATATATATATTTTTATTATCTTTCCTGTCATCTCTACAGTGTATAAACACACTTCCTTTGTTTTTCTGACCTTTGTGGAATCTGATTATAAGCCGAACGTTAAAGAAATTTCACATAGTTAATAACTGTTTTTACCTTTTTGTCTGTTGAACTGACTTCTATATTTTTAGTTTTATAACCATAATTACTGTAGAAGACTGTGGAAAGAACATTACTTATGATCTTATACTCCAGTGCTCATGTTAATTCTCACTCTCCAGTGTTCTGTATTGTTGAAGATTTATGATCAAACTCTTGATGTCACCCAAATGAGATGGGTTCCTCTTGTGAGTCTGGTTCCTCTCAAGGTTTCTTCCTCTTAACATCTAAGGGAGTTTTTCCTTGTCACAGTTGCCACGGCTGCTCATCAGGGATAAATGCACACCGTTCACCTTAACTGTTGATTTCTGTAAAGCTGCTTTGAGACAATGTCTGTTGTGAAAAGCGCTATACAAATAGACTTGACTTGACTATATGCAACAATGCAGCAGGCGCCAAGCTGGTCTACAGTTATAAAGTTTTACATCAGGTTTTTCCAAAGTATAACTTTTAAAAACGTTTATTAGCAGAAAAACTGGTGAAAACATTTTTTATTATACGTTTGCCGGTTTCCAGATTTCAAATGGGTTTGTTGCACGACTCCAAAGCATCCACATTTTCTAATCTCTATACACAGTGAAATATTTACTTCATCATTTTTACTCAGATTCAAATCTTTATATTTGCAGTGGCTTCCATTACCAGAGATCAGAGCAGAGTTAAAGATGAGGATCTGAAGAGCCCAAGTGCAATCAGGATGTTGAACAGCATCATCTGGATTGTAAAAAAGTGTTTTGATAATGAAAATGGACATAGTAGGAAAAGTAATTAATTTTATATTACATTACATTTTCCCTGTATTTACCAGACAGTTCACAGCCAATGTAGGACTGTTGGACAGCAGGATAGGGGGGCTCTTCACCATGGTCCAGAACTCGGTATAGTTCCTCACAATAGTTGCACTGCAAAACAAAGCCTCATTCTGTGAGCTGATCAGGTCAAATAAAACACTGCATCACTCATCAGGTAAAGAAAAAGAAAAGAAAAAAAACTCTCGTGAATGCATGCAAAAGCTCTAGTACCAGAATGTAATATTGCTTGGAGCAGGTGATGGCGGTGCAACCCACATGACCTCAAGTTGGGTTATTTCATTTGGTCCAGAATGGCTGATTGTTGATTTCTGGGGACCAGAAAAAACTGATTCATTACATTTGTTCATGTTTCTGTAATAAAACTCTTCCACATGGAAAGAGCATAAAAGACCAATAGGCTAAAATTGTTTTAAATGTACTTCGAGTAGATAGTAATAAGTAATAATTAGATTAGGAATTGTTTGGGAAAGATTTGATTGTTTTAAAATTATATTAGGTTTAAATAAAATCAGAGTATGGTGGATTAAATTAGGAAAGATTAGGGTTAGATTAGATCTGTTGGAACTGTTATTTTGAGTGGCCTGTAAAGAGTGGCCTGCACCTCAGGCCTCGTCACCCAAGATCATCATCAGTACCCGACTTTCCTAACACTCTTGTGGCTGATGAACACATGTCCATAAGCACACTCCAATATCTAGTGGTAAATTTTTTCAAAAGAGTGGAGGGAGTTAGAATAGCAAATTGGGACTAAATGTGGGGGGGAAAAGCACATCCCACATTTATGACCAGGTGTCTGAACTTTTGCCAATTTAGTGTAAGAGCATGTAATTCAATGATGAGCACTGTGAATATGAAAATTGTACGCAACTTCAATGTTGAAACAGTTGTGCAGTCGGACCAGACGTGCGTCTCCTGCCATGAATGAACCTTGGGCACCTTTTCCTGATGTTGGCAGAGCTTGCAGCATGAAGCCCTCAAATTTTATGCTGTTCACTGACTCCAAAGTCACTAGTGGGTAAAGACACATTCACATTTAGCTCTGTAATTTATGTTATCCTATACCATTGACCACATAACTGAATTCTGGTTCACCAGAAGATGATATTTCAGTAGCTTTAACAATAATTCCAGCTAAAATAAAGGGGTTAAATTAGTGTGCTTGGTCTAATATGCTATTATTTCTGGAGTAGCCACTCATTCAATGGGACATGATGGACAAAGGAATATATGTAACCGTAAGAGTTGTGAGGTTTTATGTTAGATCATTAGAAAACATTTAAAAGAAATCTACACTGTCAGCATTGGTAACTGGTCGAGTTTGCACAGTCTGGTTTCTTTTTAGTAATATAGAAGCTGCATTTATTCTGCTTCATGGAGAATCAAGCGAGGGAACAGCTCCTAAAGCTTCTAAAGTGTAAGTGATGTTCCACAGCATTACATGTAACTACAAATGGTTTGAAAGTGCATAATATTTAGTAAATAATGTGGATTCTGTTCCATCATGCTTTCTTATTTACTTGCAATTTCAGGTCTTTCTTGACATCTGTCTACATGTAAATATCAATAGCTACAATATTTTGAACATGATCTCTGTCTTAATTAGACGTGAGAAAAAGAGCACACTGCTGCTAAGCGTGTTCTGTAGCAGACCATTTCTGTCCTCTGAATCTGCAAATACATGTGATTTCTCTTTTGTTTGATTTCTTTCCTGATTTTCTAGAAATATCTCATTTATATTTCCTATTGATCTCATAATAATCAAGAATCCTGTATGACCTGTGATCATGTCTCCAGGTCTGCAGGCCACACGGTTCACTGTGACTCTGTACAGCGCTGTGGTGGTCTGAGGCTCAAAGCTCGGGTGATTCGGCAGCATAGTGTTACACGCTGATGCTACAGATCCATCAGGGTAGGCATGCACGGAGCTCAGTGTGTACATTTCAAACAGCACTAAAAAAAAGAGACGCATCTGAGGAAAGGAAAAGAGGAAAGAATGCATCCCCATGTTGCTCATAAGATCACAGTTTATTTAACAATGTATTAGTGTGAGTGTAGTATATAGTTCTATGTATTCAATACATTAATAGAAATAGCAACATAATAATAATAATAAATCATTCTAAACACAGGTAAATTCAGAGAAACTCCTGAGATAAACCTTACCTTCAGCAATCCTTGATCCCCAGAAGGTTGTGAAGTTTATGTCCTGTCATGATGGTGCTACCAGAAAATATCTGACTAGGGGTGGGAATATGTCCCTATTCACTGGGTTTTAGGTTAATGTGGGTGGTTCTTTGGCTTTTATTCATTGTGCTGTTTCTGTTGTTTTCATCCAGTCTGGTACTTGTGTAATATGATATGGATATTTAATACATTCATAGCATTTAAACAGTGAAATGCATCTTTTAAGGTTTGCTTGAATTGAATGGGATTGTATGGACAGTTCCAGGTTTAAGGATCAACACTAGATTCAAAACCTTTATAAAACTGCCACTCGGGCACAGTTACGTTCTTCTAGTCAGCCTTTAAAACCTTAACTGTTCAATCTGTTGCCATTATGACCACCTGCCTAATATTGTGTTGGTTTTCCTTTTGCTATCAAAACAGTTCTGACCTGTTGAGCATTAACTTCTTCAGCAATGTGAGCTACATGAGCTCGTCTGTTGGATCCGAACACACAGACCAGCCTTCACTCACCACGTGCATCAGGTTGACTCTTGACAAATTTTCAAATCCTTACACTTGACCAGATCAACTTTGAGGACAAAATGTTCACTTGCTGCCTAATATATCACACCCACTAACAGGTACCATGATGAAGAGATAATCAGTGTTATTCACTTCACAGGCCATAATGTCAATGTTATGCCTGTGTAAAGACAGTTTTCAGACTTTTATGTACAAGTGTTGGCACATAATCACTACAGAATTAAATCTAATTAAATATTAAATATATATATTTTTAATATATAATCAATATCCATCTTTACCAGAGTTAGCCAGTGTTGATCTCCATCTAATAAGTATAAAAATGGTAAAACTATAATGAATGAACATTAGGTGTAATGAATCTGGTTCCTCTCAACCATCTTACAGAGCTTTTCCTTGCCATAGTCACCACTGACTTGCTCATCAGGGATAAATCTATAAGGGTCAAACTTATAGATTCTAAACGTTATAACCTCTTCATCCAGGTAAAGTTGCTTTGGGACGATGTGCATTGTTCAAGTAAATGTGTGGTTCCATGCAAGTTTTTCCCCCCGGCACTTTAATACCTGCTATTATATATATTTTGTAAACTGGCTGTATTATGCTTGTAGCCTAACTTTTTCAGTTCCACAGTTTCCAATGCGGAAGTCTGATTATTCTGTATTACAACCCATTTCCTGTATTGCTACAGTAGGAAACTAGTCATTGTGAAATGTGCCTTGAAACTGCAATTTACACAATGAACCCTATTCAATCTAAAAAAACAAAATATAATAAACAGGATTGCACCAAAGCTAAACAATAATCACTTTATTTCTTTTTTTTCCTTTTACCTCTATTCCAGGTCACCATAAACACTTATAGCTTAAAAACAAGAAACTTTGTACAAATATGAAAAGTGTGTCAGTGAATCAGTGTTACAGTACAAGAGAGTGGCATGTTCCGTACGCTCGTAATAAAAACAGCGTCTCTGTGGATCAGGAACAGCCTGTGCAGTGAGGGGAGCTGCCTGAGGGGTCTGATGAGAACATCCCCACGAAGTATAGCACCATATGTATACAGATTAGAGATACAGCTTAAAGTGTAGTGTTGGGGTTCAGTGTGCCGAGTATGAGACAATTAAATAGAACTGGTTAGGTTCACAATGGAGAAAGTGTTTAGTTTTAGTTTAGGATTTAGGTATAAGTGATTAGAGGTACCGATTTGATGTACTTCATAAGCAACATATTAGTTGATAGTATAAGGGTATCATCATTACAGTGCAGTCTGGAGACAGGTTAGACACTAGCTTGTTGATTATCCTTGTAGGAAATTAGCTACAGTAGACTTACATTTATAGGACTGGAGCACTGCAATTAGCTTACCTTTGTGGTGCGAATGCAGGATCTAAGAGCATGAGAAATGTCATGCCCTGTCTCATGCCTCGTCTTTATTATTATGCTAAGGGGATTAGGCTAGGGCCAGTTTCGGGGGTTGTGTACGGTGTTTTTAAATATTTTTGCGTAAGGTTTAGCTTGTAGAGGTGTAATGTAGCACGTAAATGCTGTATTTTAGGATTTACAGTGTTGGATTTTGAGCAGAACATACGAAAATATCTTGAGGTAAAGATTTAAAAAAGGATATCTTAAAAACAGGATTAGTATATACACAGTCACCAGTCATTACTATTGTCATACACTACATTTTAGTGTTTTTTCTGAGTGACTATATTTGAATTAATTTTGAAACAAAATGGGTCAGTGTAGCTTGTGGATTGGAATCCTTCAAGGGACCAATCAGAATAGCTATTAGAGCTGCATCAATTTTAATTAGGTTAGAGCTATAGAGTAATAGCATTTGTAGGTAATAGGTTAGACTGTAGGTAACCAGTTGAGGTGCTCTGTTCTGCATAAAATGTTTGGGGGGGATAGTAGGGTCTTAAATGAGAGTTTAGATTCAGGTTTCTGTGTGTGTGTGTGTGTGTGTGTGTGTATATATGTACATTTGGGGTTCTTCACATCGAGTGGAATGGCCCAGTTAGGGTTCAGCAGCTCTTTAGTGACCTTTGGTCCTACAGGAGAGACAGCAGGCCTTTCTGTAGTACCAGTGTGTGCAGAGCTTTACTTTCAGCACCAGTGCACAGTTTGCTGTAACTTTGTCCTCACAAACATCTTCTGCTGGATGAGAGACAAAGGTAAAAACATTGAAACATATTTTAGTGTGTAAATGGACCAATAATATACATATACAATACATATAAATACAGTATATGCTTAAAGCACTATAATCTACAGTATATAAAGTGTGGGGATACACTGTATGAGATTGGGCTATAGTTATAAAGTGACTGGTTTAGTACTACATCATGGTTTTGGGTTTTATCCTTTATGATGCTCTGCTTTTAATGTACCGTAATTTCCGGACTATTAAGCGCACCCAAATATAAGCCGCACCCACTGAATTTTACAAAGATGTTTATTTTGAACATAAATACGCCGCACCTGTCTATAAGCCGCAGGTTTATGTCTACATTAAAACTAATGAACTTTACACAGGCTTTAACGACAGTGTCTGTTACATGGCTTGTATCTAAACAGCAGCCTACCAAGAAAGTCATTGTTCACTGTCTTCCTCCTTCCTTTCACAACAATTTCTCTCGAGAGTTTATCGTTTGGCATTGTTGTGCGTTTAAAAATCACCATCGGTGAAGCTTTTCTCCCGATGCCGTGCAGCTCAGAACACAGGTGAAGTGTGTTTTCATGCCCGGTTGTTTTCAGCGTGACGAATGATTCTCCTTTTCTGTAGAAAATCCGAGTGAGTGGCAGGTCAAACTTCAGAGGAACATCATCCATATTTATGATGTGGTGCGGCCCGATTCAGTGGGAGCGCATCTGATTTAATATAAAGAGTTTCATTGGTTCACCTGAACACGTTTGGGAATTTAATTGGTCTAATGTTATGGGGCTCAGTTTTTTTGGCCTGAAACTTGTGAAACCGGGAAAAACCCAGGAAAAATCCATAAATTAGCCGCTTCATTGTTTAAGCCGCGGGATTCAAAGCGTGGGAAAAAAGTGGTTCATAGTCCGGAAAATACGGTAGCCATTTTTCAAATGCATTTTGATTAAATGGTTTAGATGTACTGTAAAAGTCTTTACACACTCCAAAACATATTAAACCATTGTATCTATACACTGGAAATACAAGAGATCCCATTGGGATCGCATTGTGGAAAACACAAGATGCAAGTTAATTTAATATCAATCAGATAAAGCCCACATTCATGAACATGAACATTTATGTTGCTCTAAGTCATTTTTTGGTTTGGTTTTTGTAGTATGTATTGTGTGTGCTCCCATACATTGTAATGTTGTGCCACTGTGGAATGTGTGTATTGTTATTGGTTGTTTGTGTTACCTGGTGCCTCAGTAGGACAAGGCTGTACCTCACAGCTCTGTCTGGCCTGAGGTTTTAGTGTGGAGTCACAGCTTTGGCCGATCTCCTCCCCCTGATAACACCTCACCTCTCTTACTCTCACTCCACTCCCGCATGTCTTAGTGCACTGTAACACACACACACACAGAGATGTGACCAGCCCTTAGTTCGCTGTAAAATTGCATTTTAGTTTGTGGGTGAAATTTTCTCAGGGCTGGAGAGAATAACGCAGATATACTGTAGTGATGTCATTTCCTTCTGGATTGGCAGTTCATGTAGAACTAATCCTGCCTGAATACGGCTCAGGTATCAGCTCTTGTTGGTCTCTTTGTTCAATATATGTTTCTAAAAGAATTAGTAAATACTGCTCATAAGATAGTATTATAAATACATGTATTCAGATTATGAAGGCGCTGCATCTTAGAGTCGCGGTGGATCAGGAGCCCTTGACGTTTAATATGACCACTGACCAAAAATCTCAACTTATTCTTGTACATTTCTCTTTGGTTAAATCGGGCTTAAGCAATGTCTGAGTTAAAGCATATCTGTTTCACAAAGCAGGAGGGAGATTTTTGGGCAACACTTGCTATAATCCTGTACTTCAAAATCCTAACAGCACATTGTGCATATTCATAATGATTTGCTTCAAGCGTCCTTGACAGCTGTGTCTGCTTGTGCACCCGGAAATAATGTAATAAATCATTGTGACTCATTGTTTTTTTTTTAAATCAATGCTTTCAGAGGCCAGGAGACAATCAGCAAACATGTTGTAGGAAAAAAAAAGTAAGCCAATGATATGTGAGGTTAGAGTCGAGTCAGTTGGGCCCACCCACAGCTAAAGAAAAAAGTATCCAGGTGAGCAAAAGCAATAGTTAATAGATGAGATACTGCTCCTGATTTCAGTAATATCAGTAGATATTTTGCACAGCAGTGTTTAAAATATGTGAAAGCTTCACTTATGCGCACACTTGCATGGATTTTTCTGCTATGCCCCAAAACTTTTACTCGTCAATATTTTTGAAGTATTAAAATCATTAATTTTATAGCAAGACTGTGCAATATATCGTGAAAGTCATGTGTGATATTTCGATATATCATGCGGCACAAACCATCCAAAAATTGTCCAGATGCAGCAAAATAGGGTGAGTAGGAAATGCATGCATATGTTATTCTTATACAGTAATATTACTAATACATCCCTGCTGAATTAACTCAAGAGCTGCTGTAAGTCTGTGCTTGACAGTTCAATCTGAAGAACATGCTCATAATATAAGGAACTGTTTAAGAAAAAATAAAAAAAATAAAAAGCATGAAATTAAAGTAGTGTTGAGGTGTAGGTGTATTTACCTGAGACCAGGAGGTGGTGAACCATTTCAAGCAAGGCCTCTCGAAGCACGCAGCTTTCTCATCGGGTTTGGGTGAATGAGCACACACGTGATCAGGAAACTCTTTAAACACACCTGCTTCGAGCCCAGCACACAGCACCTGCCTGCTCTTTACCCCGCGTCCACATGTCGCGTTACACTGATAGATAGATAGATAGATAGATAGATAGATAGATAGATAGATAGATAGATAGATAGATAGATAGATAGACAGACAGACAGACAGACAGACAGACAGACAGACAGACCTCGTGTTATAGCACATATTTTTTTCTGTTTTTTGGTGTTTCTAAGCCTAGTTTTAACTCTCTCTCTCCTCTTCAGACACTGAAATAGAGCTCGTCTGGCTCCGCCCTCAACTAGCGAACCAGCACGCGTCCACTGTCACAACCATATACTGTATACAGTACAGACCAAAAGTTTGGACACACCTTCTCATTCAAAGAGTTTTCTTTATTTTCATAACTATGAAAATTGTAGAGTCACACTGAAGGCATCAAGGGCTATTTGCCCAAGAAGGAGAGTGATGGGGTGCTGGACCAGATGACCTGGCCTCCACAGTCACCGGACCTGAACCCAATCGAGATGGTTTAGGGGTGAGCTGGACCGCAGAGTGAAGGCAAAAGGGCCAACAAGTGCCAAGCATCTCTCGGGGAACTCCTTCAAGACTGTTGGAAGACCATTTCAGGTGACTACCTCTTGAAGCTCATCAAGAGAATGCCAAGAGTGTGCAAAGCAGTAATCAAAGCAAAAGGTGGCTACTTTGAAGAACCTACAATATGACATTTTTCAGTTGTTTCACACTTTTTTGTTATGTATATAATTCCATATATAATTCCACATGTGTTAATTCATAGTTTTGATGCCTTCAGTGTGAATCTACAATTTTCATAGTCATGAAAATAAAGAAAACTCTTTAAATGAGAAGGTGTGTCCAAACTTTTGGTCTGTACTGTGTGTGTGTGTATATATATATATATATATATATATATATTTATTTATTTATTTATTTATATATACTTTAAAGTTTATACATTAAGATAATGTGAATTGCTATGTTTTGCACACTCATGTATTCATTTGTCAAATTATTGACAAATGACAATGAACTACCCATACTGATCACCATTCTACTGATTCTTTATTGATTACTGGTAGGCCAGGCCATGTCTCGAAGTTATGATGGTGTCAACTTGACGCATCTCCAACGTTATAGAATGTTATGGAATTATAGAATTTTACAATACTTTACCGGTTCTTAACTACAAGACTTTACCAAAGTGTATCTACTAAATGTACATGATGTACTATAACATCAGAATATATTGTGTTCCTCAAAATCAGAAAGGGTTTTTTTGCTAAGCGTGCTCACACTCACACACATGGTGTCAAAAGCTTCTAAGTACAACAGTATTAAAAAAATAAATAAAATAAAAATTTTGCACAAAATGTACAGACAGGGTGACATGCAGAATACACAGATATGTGCATGTGGGAGATTGTGGTGGGGTTTGCACTGTAATAAATCATAATTAGGAAAATAATATGCTGAACATTGCAATGAGCAATTATGCATATCCTAAATGTACAGCATAATAATCAGTAATATTGATTTACCTGTTCCCACTCCTGCTCCACCCAGTGTGAGGAGCAGTCTGGGGCTCCACACGGCTGTACGGCGAGGGGCTTCAGCTCCCGATCACAGTGACCATCTGAGATCACCTTCCCATTCCCGCTTTTACACACCACGTAACGCATCATGCGGCCTTCTCCACATGGGCCTGAGCACTTAGACAGGGAGATCAAACACACAGCCAGAGACATGTGGTGAAGGTTGTGATGATTATTTACACCCCAAATATAATCTTAAACTTCTGGTGTTACACTGTACTCCTGTGTATATGAATATCAAAATGCTATTAGATGACCTCATGTGCTCAAAGCTGATTGATTGCAATAAAGAAAAGAAGAAAGTAGTATAAATACCATTACTGATGATTTCTAACAATATTTCACTGTTGCATTAAATTCTTTATGTTTCAGACGTAAAAACAAGTTTTATTTACTAGAACAAATGTGTTTATGAAATGCAGATCGAGTGTTCGTGTCCTCCTGGTTATGTACAGTAGACACTCACCGGGCTCCAGTCCGTGACAGTCCACCTGAGGTCACATGGGGGTCCGTCACACTCCCTTTGACTGATAGGCCGTGTGGATTCGTTACACAGATGAGCGTCCATGGAGCACCGTACCTCCCTGCTTCTCACACCGCGCCGCCCACATCGTGCTGAGCACTACCCACACACATATAGTATCCTGTACAATACTACAGCCAAACGGAGCAAACAAAGCTCCAATTCATGTTTTTTATTCTAGCCTTAAACACCCAAACCCCATATTCAAGTCCATAATTACTAGCTATAGAAATCCAGATTCTTTGTTTCCAACCAGAACAGAAACTGCACAGATCAGTGCAGCTAAACAAATCTGCTTCATGTACACACTGACCTCAGACCAGTCCGAAACTTCCCACTGGGGGCCGCAGGATTTGCTCCTGCAGGATTTGCGTACCATGGGCTTGTGCAGCTCGACAGCGTGGCACAGATCGTCATACACAGAGCTGTCGAAGCCCGGTGCCATCATCTTCCAGCAGCGCACTGTCCGAAACTGAAAACCCTCACCGCATGTTCGAGAGCACTCGCTCCAGCGGCTTGTCTCCCATCTGTCACACACACAAACCCACAAACAAACAAAAAGCACACACACTGTTGTCATATGTCTGACCCTGTAGATCAGCCAGGGAATAGGTTTTTCTTATACATGGTACTGTAATTTTCGGACTATAAAGCGCACCCATATATAAGCCCACTGAATTTTACAAATATTTTTATTTTTAACATAAATAAGCCGCACCTGTCTATAGGCCGCTCTACACTGAAACTAATCAACTTTACAACGAAAGACACGTTACACACGGTGTAACAGGTGAAATATGTTGCGCTTCCTTTAGGAGCAGAGTGGTATTTTGGGAATAGCCTGCCACTGCATTCCTCCGGTATTACTGCATGTGTGTAAGACTGAGGATTATGTCCTTATTATTTTCTGGTGCTCATTTCTAAGTTTCTTTGACTAACCCGTAACGCTGTTGCCAAGAAAAATAAAAAAGCACGAGTTTTGGAAACCTGTCTGTGCTTATATGATTTCTGTTGCAACTGGAGTTAGCGCGCTCTCCCTTCACCCTGACTCAACGCGTTACAACGGCTTGTATCTAAACAGTAGCCCACCAAGAAAGTCATTGTTCACTGTCTTCCTTCTTCCTTTGACAACTATTTCTCTCGAGAGTTTATCTTTTGGCATCGTCGTGCGTTTAAAAATCACCTGATGGAAATTTTTTCTCCCGAAGCCGTGCAGCTCAGAACACAGGTGAGGTGCGTTTTTTCATTTCCGTTCGTAAATTTCATTGGTCTAATATTATGGGGTTCAGTTTTTTGGCTTGAAGTTGTGAAACCGGGAAAAACCCAGGAAAAATTCATAGATTAGCTGCTTCGTTGTTTAAGCCGCAGGGTTCAAAAAGTGGGAAAAAAGTAGCGGCTTATAGTCCGAAAAATACGGTATATACTGTATTATGCTTACGGATCATAGTGTACATTATATATAATAGTTTGTTTTAAATATATATATATATATATATATATATATATATATATATATATATATTTGCAATACATTTGCACTTATTATATTTAATGATTTTTTGGTAAGGAGGCATGACAACCCAGCCATTAGGGTTGCACAAGCCAGTGCACTCTTAGTGCCGGTCCCAAGCCCGGATAAATGGGGAGGGTTGCGTTAGGAAGGGCATCCAGCATAAAACATGCCAAATCAAATATGCGGATCATGAAGTTACCAATGACCCGAGTTACCAACGACCACCACAGGTATCGTTAGCCAACAGGGTACCGGTGGAAATTGGGCTAATGTTGGTTAGAGTTGATAAGGAGGTGATGGGTAGGTCTGGCCTTAAGGAGAGGAATGTGGAAGGGCAGATGGTGGTAGATTTTGCTAAAAGATTGGAAATGGCAGTGGTGAACACTTATTTTAAGAAGGATTTGTGGTAGGAGTAGGGAGCAGGTTGAGAAGAGCCTGGAGAGGTGGAGGTACGTGGAGAGAAGGGGAGTGAAAGTCAGTAAGACAGAGTACATGTGTGTGAATGAGAGGGAGGGCAGTGGAGTGGTGCGGTTGCAGGGAGAAGAGGTGGAGAAGGTGAATGAGTTGAGGTACCTGGGGTCAACAGTGCAAAGTAAAGAAGACTGTGTTAGAGAAGTGAAGAAAAGAGGGTGGAGTGGGTGGAGAAGAGTGATAGCAGGAGTGATTTGTGATAGAAGGGTATCTGCAAGAGTGAAAGGGAAAGTTTATAGGACTGTGGTGAGACCTGCGATGTTGGACAAAATTAGAAATGAGTTTATTAGAGGGTGGGAAGGTGAGGAGGCGAGATTGAGATGGTTTGGACATGTGCAGAGGAGGGACATGGGGTATATCGGAGCCACCAGGAAGGAGAAAAAGAGGAGGCCAAGGAGGAGGTTCATGGATGTGGTGAAGAAAGTCATGCAGGTGGTTTGTTAGAAAGAGGCAGATGTAAAGGACAATGTAGCATGGAGACGGATGATCCGCGGTGGCGCCCCCTAACTGGAGCAGCCGAAAGAAGAAGAAGAAGGCATTGAAAAACAGTGGGAGGTGTTGCAGCCTAACAGCTCCAGTGTCCCAAGTTCAATCCTGTACTCGAGTTACTGTTTATGCAAATGTTATGTACATGGACTTTTACCATGTGAGTTTCCTTCAGGTTCTCTAGTTTTCTTTCAACTTACAAACGCATACCAGCAGGCGATTTAAATTGTCACTGGTAGTGAATGTGTATGCAAAACAATTTTTATTTATTTAGATAAAAGCATTAATTCTGGTACCACACACACACACACACACACACACACACACACACACACACACACACACACACGTCCAGCTATCTAAACGTCTGACCTGGGTGAACAGTCTCTGCCTGTGCAGAACTCGTATGTGGGCTCAGGTCGAGTCAAAGCATCACAGTAAGTCTCATCAACCTCAGAACCATCATATTTTACACACAAAGCAAACGCTGTGCTGATACCTACAGACAGAGAGAGAAAGAAAGAGAGAGAGAATCATAAATTTATTATTTCTCCTAATAATAAAATGAGTAACAATTTTCTCTACATAATCATTTCTGATATTAAACTATGTGCTATCTGGAATTGTTTGGCTTTGGAGTCCCAAATAATATAATAAACAAAATCTTGAGGGTTAGAAATTATTTATTTAACAGATGTCAAACTGTCTAATACAGGATGAGATCCTGGACACCCAAGTATATATTGTTCATTGATAAAATTGCAGTATCTGCAAAATGGGAGTAATTTGAAAAAAAATACATTTGTATTAAGTACTGCCCTGAACAAGCTATTTCTCAAAGCACTTAAACAGGGAGTTCAAAAACACACAGTCAGAGACATGATTCAAAGGGGAAGTAATGACATTATTATTTTAAACCCCAAAAATTTTCCTAAACATCTAGTGTTATACACAGGTGCACAGTATAACAGAATATTGTTGGCTGAATGATTACAATACAGGTAAGAATAATATAGAAGTATATCTTTCTAAAAAAATGTTCTTGTTGCATGATTATATGTTTCATTTGTGTGCCTGTCCTTCCATTTTTTAATGCAATTATTAGTTTTAATCGACAAATAATGTTTTGTACATTAATTTGTTAAATAAAACAAATTAGCAGCCTGAACAAGCTATTTCTTATAACAGATATTTACATATAGTCCACAAGATTAAAATAATAACATAATTTACACAAATAAACCGGTTTAAATGTTTAATTGCCTCATTTATATTTTTTGTAATGGTTCAAATCCCTTGTTTGTCCTGTGCAGAAAAATGTTTTTCTGTATTCCTCTTATGAATGTATTTTTCCAGCATTTTCTGCAAATTTGTGCTCTTTTTAACAATGTCTTTATGATATTCAAGATATTTTTGCACTTCGGAAAGCTGAGGGACACGTACACCACTGCTACAAAAAATAAAATGTTAATGGTTCTCAAAACAGCTACAGAAGGGTATAAATTGTAATTATGGGGTACATGTGAATATCCTATGTAGCTTTTGATTGGCAATACCCAGTTGTGTTTGTTTGTGACCATTCCTTGTGACATGATCACCTGTAGTACAAGTTGAACTGCACGGTGCGTACGCAGATACCTTCCATCTGTACACGCCTGCCAGACTAACATCATGGTCCAGAGACACCACCTCGAACTCATTACTGCACCGATACAAAGAGAGAAATGAGGAAGGTAAACATTAACATGGAATGTAAGAAATACAGCTGATCAGCCCTAATTCGAGATGTTTTTTCCCTCATTATACTTCTCTCTGCTCCAAACCCTGGTCCCCCAATCTCAAACCTCCCCACCTGCTTTATACTTTGTTTCCTTTTCTATCCCTAATTCCCCTTTTCAGTCCTTCAGGCTGACCTGTCAGTGAGTGTGAGGCGCTCTGGTGCCCCCTGCTGGAGTGGGAGAAGTTGCGCTCTGTGCTGTGATGTGCTGTTCGACTCAGGCTTAAACTCTGGCTCTCTCTGGCTCGTCGTGTGGATCTGCAGAGCCAGGCTGTTCTTCACAGACGAGCTCTGGTTCAGCTTCAGAGTGGAGCAGGCCAAGACAGATGCGCTCTCTGCGCAAGGCTGCGGCTTATGCAGCTTGCTCTTCACACTCTTTGCCACGAGCTGGGTTTCATTAGTCACACTAGAGGAGTCGCCTTCAATCCGGTTAAATCTGGAACCTGGAGGGGTTCGAGTGGATTCTGTTATCCAAGGCTTCACTGTAGATTTATTACTTTTATCATTTTATTATTATACTAATGCCAAGTTTACACACAGGGCAATAGAAAACACAATAATTCTGCGCTCACCGAGTCCATCCTGCTTTCCGAGCTCATTACGAAGAACCTTTCCAGGCACTCTAATGCGCACCACGTCAGGGTTTTTACTGAGGTTACAAGGAGCCTGATGCTCCCAACGAACATCTTCCCGTGCTTCCATCCTCCCCTTATGCTCAACAGGCGTACTCTGGTTCTTCTCTTCCTCCCCATTCTCACTGCGAGCCTCAACCTCATTCCCGATAATGGGAAGCCGTGAATATGAAGCGTTGGCCATCATGCTGCTCAGTGGAGGCTGCTGCTGGGTAGATGATGCTGGGGTGGAGAACACTCGAGGCACCGTGTACTCGTATGTGATGTGAGGCATCTTTCCATTAAGGTTGTAATACTTCATACAAAGAAGGGAAAAAAAATGTAAGCACTACAAATGGGTCAAATAAGTCACAGAAAACTATTCAGAAATCAAATCTAAAGTTATGTACTGAAGTGGATATGTGAAATAAACATACATTACCAGTAGGGGTGTCACTATTACAGTATAATTTACCTTAAATACTAACCTACAATACTATAATAATATTAAAATACTGTGATAAAATACATGGTAAACATCCCAGGAATATTTTGATCGCAACAATGGTGAAATAATTGCATTTAAAACTGCATTTAATAACACCATAGCAAGCTAAACAACCAATGTTAGCTGGCAGGTTACATTCACTCCCTGTCAGATTGTGTTATGTTGTTCGCTAAAGGTAACCATAGAGTTGTGAGGAAAAAAATAAATAAATACAATTTTTTAGAAGAGATTAAAAGGAGAGAAGTAATGGTTCTATTAGGAGCAGTACATACCTATATACCTACCATGACGTTCAGGCCCTGCTGGGTAGGACCCTGGGCCATGATGTACTCAAAGCCGTCTGAGAAGAGGTTAAGTGGCCTCCGGTACTTAAACACTGTTCCTGCTATGGGGAAGTTGCGTGGATTGTCGATTACAGTGTTGCCATTGAAGAAGAAGTGGCCAGCTTCATCTGAAAGAGCTGAAGGGAACAGTAGGAACAAGATGAACCCAAAAATACTCTACTCATACTGAATTTTCTTTGTTCATTCGTTTTTTGCTCTCAAGCAGATGCTGAAACTTACACACCAAAGTCTAATTGCGGTGGTGGACAACATAATGTAATTCGCTACTGTACTGTGTTTACATTTCCATTGAAAAAAAAATTCAACTGCAGGACATTTCATAGTGAAATATCGTACTTTTTACTCAAATACATTTTGAAAATCAGTCGTTCCTTTTCATTTCTGAGTGGATTAAAACTTAACTGGTCAAGCACACAGCAAGCCACTCTAACTAAATGACTCTAACTTGCCACAACATCCTTTTAAAGTAGTTGAAAAAAAGGTTTTAGGCTCTTAAACCTTTTAATAGATATCAATCAGTGTTTGACTCATTAATATCATTCTATAAATAGATTGGGGTGCTAAGAGTAAAATGAGTGTCTTTTCACATTAACAGTAGATTATGCAAGAGTCTTGTGACAAAAATAATAATAGGAACATTATAGCCATAATAAATTTAGTACTGTGGATACATCTGAAGGCAAAAACGTTTGTACTTTTACTTAGGTGAGAGTTTAAAGGGAGCACTTTCACTTTTACTGGAGTCATATTTTACAGAGTTTATCTCCAATTTTACTCAAGTGGTTATGTACTTCTTCCACCACTGTCTAATTGTAATACATCTGAATTCTATTGATTTTAGATTTGGATTTTGTAATATGCCCCTTTGTTATTATGTTAAGGCCTGGGTACTGTAAAATTTATTCTTTCTAGTTTAGTTTTGGCCAATTCCACCCCCACCCGCACACACACCTGTTAGGTCTCCCCATCATTCACCAGCTACCAATTCAGAAGGATGAAGGTTATGACATGCTTTATCTGAGACACTTGAAGTACCTTTCTGAACTGCAGCGTATTCTGTATCATGGCATGGTGTAACATACTCAAAGGAAAACACAAACAGATGATTGATTGGTCACGTTGATTGGTCTATGCCCATGATTGCTCACTTTGACAGGAAAGACTGCATGTCACCCCACTTTCTTAGCATCATCAGGATTTGGACCAGAGATTTTGTTAAGACAATACTGCAAAAATGACATGACTAACACATTAGGAAAATCTAAAACCCCATTTTAGATGTTTAAAAACCATCTAAAATAAATATTCCTGATAATTTAATTGCCATAAATGGCAAATCCATCCATCTTATCAGAGGTGTGTCATGCTTATTGTTCATTTTGTGTAATAAAGCTCCTGCACTACATGTGTATGCTTTCTCCTCCACCACAATTACAGAGTAATAAAGAGTTTACCCAGGATGTTTTCAGTCTTTCGCCGCTCAACGATCTGAATGTCCGTGGCTCCGACAGGTATATTAGTTATAAATGCATAACCTGATGAATCATAGAAAATACCAATGATTTCAAATTCGTCCTAGCCTTTAACTCACTACACAACCAGCCGCCAAGTGAAAGCAAACACCATTAGTCCAATATACAATGTGAAAAGGAAGGATTTCTTCTAATGTTCAGTTCACAAATGAGAAATGTCTTAAAAGGTTTCTGATTTTTATGATGATATTTAAAAGAATGGTTATGGTGCAGTTGGATGGAAAATAAGGGCCCTTGAAAAAAAAAAAGACCCTTAACCCTGAACTGCTCAGCTCTGAGCTCAGATTGTATTCTGGCCAGCTTGTAAGCTGCATTGAAAATCCTTCCAAATGAATACATGTTGGTATGAAAAAACAGGGCTTAACATTTCCAGCTGAATATTTATTCCTAACCAAGCATATGGGAAAGAAAAGATGATTGTATTGGGACGATGGCACTGGGAAAGGAAACCGAGGACATGGTAAAAATGCTGTGAAATGCCTCAGAGTGAATCATTAACGAAAACTTTTTTTCACCCAATAATCCTGTGTTGTGCCCTTAAGTAACATTTGTGACCTCTTAGTAATAGTATAAAAGATATACCTAAGTATATAAGATATACCTAACTGTGTGATCCCCTTCCGGTAAGATCCTGAGATCCGGTAACAGGTGTCACCGCTTCCACCACAGATGCCACATTTGTCTACAGATTTACCAGAATACAGTTTCCCATCACACCCCACCACCTGTATGTGGACAAAGACACAGCAATCTTTTTATTTTTATTTTATATTCTATACTCAATAGCAATCAGACAACCTAAGGGCACAGAACAGTATCAGTGAGTGCAATCCTTAAAATTCTGCACATAAATTGCACTTTGGCTCTTATGTGAGATCCCACACTTACTAATACTGTTCCTCTGTGTGCTTCTGTAGTTTAACCCATCAAGTCTGAATCCCTTTTAGGGGAAAATAATAATTTTAAACTTTACAGCTGGCATCCAATTATTAGCATCTGCATAGGCTGCCAAGTTAGAGTATAAGTGCTGCATTCTATTAAAGCATGGCAAAACTTTACTAAATTGACCAACAATATAGAAAGAAACATCATCTCATCCCAAACTCCATATACAGAGGTCATTTATGAATGGTGTAGTCTTCTAGAAGTAGTAGGGGTAGTGTATAACCTGGCACTGGCCCTCAATGCAGACGCCCTTGTAGACCCCATGCCTACAGAAGGTCCCATCGTGTGCCGGAACCAATAGCTGTCTCTCTCCCGTGGTGGTGGTGCACTGCAGGTCACATGGCTTGCTGGAAATGCTGATGTAATCATCTGGACAGGACATGACATCATTAATGCTGTTAAATCTCCGGACTCTGGAGAGTTCTGCTGAGGATTGAAGTTAGTCATTGTATCAAAGAAAGGGCTCTTTTGTTCCTAATTCGGAAATAAACCGAACCGCCTCATCCATTAGATGGGAGACTATGGAACCGCTGTCCTGGGGCCAAAAATGAAAGAGCAAAGATGTTCTGCATATAATATCTACGTGGAACAAGACACACAACTGGATTCTGGAGACTTTAGACTATGAGGCATGGAAAGGTGATGAGAACTGGTGGAAGAAAACCATCCTCAACCATGCTTATCACAACACAATGACATGAGCTTTTTCAATGCATCACTAAGATATTGCATGGCAGTCCTTTCCTTCACCAATCTGTATATTCAGTTTGATTATTACATCCATTATGTCAGATGCTTTTCTCTAATGTGACTAACTGTGCAGATCAGAGTAAAGATTTGCTCAAGGACTCTTCTGGTTTGAGCCACCACTAACCCAAAACATTTTTTTAAATAATTTAAACATTATATATATATATATATGTATGTATAAAAATATTGCTCAATTCTTAATGCCTTGTTCGGCTGTTCAGTTACATTCTGTAACCATTTGTCTCTTTATCCCTTATTCTCTCTGACTTTTTTATCAAGAACAGCTTGAAGCAACTGATTTTCCAATGTAGATTTTCTTCACAACAACCTCAGTGTGTTGTCTAAGATGTTTAAAAGCAACTCTCAGGTGGAATAAATGTCTTGGCTGATCACAAATCGGGTAAATTTCTTTCTGGCTGAACAGTTTCTGTAATAGTTGGGTTCTAAGGCCAAGCTAGCTTTTGTGGAATTAACCATCATGTTCCTTAATTAGAGCAATGAACACCGTCAAATAAAACAAACATACTTCTTCCATCTTAACTTCACCTATGTGTCCGAAATCCCCATGTCATATGGTCATAAAAGTGTTTTTACCTGGATAGAGGGGAATCCACTCATAATATTTCCTGCTGAAGGCTTTGGAGTTGAACTGGGAGCACTGGTGCTGCTTGAAGCTGATTCTGCTATTGGGGCATGGCTAGGCAATACATAAATCAATAATTACACAGCTCAAACAGCAGGTAGCATGGCAAACAGCTTGAACATTTTACAGTATTAAACTAACAGCTTTGGCTCAGTTCACACGGTTTCTCCATATCCCTTAATTAGAATCAGCCCTACTTTGGGGATTCCAAATACTATAAAACACAGACTAAATGAGCCTTACCTGGTTAGTACACAACTGATACCGCTTAGGCGATCCAGCACAGAAGGAGCTGTTGATGTTGTGTGTAGTAGTGAGCCTGGAAAGAAAACAAGCTTTAATAATTTATACACCTCCTGAAGGTAGACAAATCGGATGAAGTGTAATTGTTATGTCTGCATCATGGGCAGGCCGACAGTGTGGCCAATCCATATTCTCCCATTTTTGAGATTTAACATTGTGCCTACAGAGTGGCTGGTCAGTGTTCAGGCTATTGTTTTATTTTACTTAAATCTTACTATTTCTGTTTGCCTTTTAATTATCTTTCTCTGCTAGGTTAAATGCTGTAATATTGTATCACAGCTCCATGATGCTCATCAAAACCAAAGCTGAGGGAATATGTTTAGAAAAAATACTTCACATCCCTCAGTACAGCTCTATGTTCATGCACATTAAACACATTAAAGCTGTTTTGTAAAGTCATAGTGGCCACAACCCTTTATTAATTCACTTTATGATTAGCTAGATAGACCATAGATAGATTGATAGATTTTTTTTTTTATGCATGGTGTCCTTGCAATTCTGAAGATTTGATATAGGACACTGAAAGCATTTTCTCCACTATGTGCCTTGTTTTACTTTGGGGTTTGTTTTTCAGAAGAAAAAAAAGTTGCCAATAATATTACTGCAATGATCCTAAATCATTTGTACACATCGAAATTGATTCTTAACATTTTTGATAGCCTCTATGCCATCATACAACTACGGTGCTCCTCTTACACAAGACTACCTGGCTTACACATGTGCAACTTTCCCAGGCTTGTTCACCCCTTTCAGCCCACTCCAGATGGGCCTCCTCTTCATCTTTCTGTTTCACCACTGAGATCCCCCTCCACAACATGTGTACACACACACACACACACACACACACACACACACACACACACACACACACACACACACACACACACACACACACAGGGGAGTGCTAATAGGGGCCAGCTGGCCTAGCTCAACACAAGTCCTTATCGGCAGAGGAATCTTCCTAAAGCAGCAGCCCATTTGCTCTAAAAGGCATTTTATAAGTATGTTTGTCTGGACAGAATTGCTGGTGTCATTCTGGCCACTGATTTTAGATAATTAATGGCCCATAGAAATGCCATTTCTCTCATCTTGGGAGTTTTAAAAGGAGAAACCTCTCCCTTGCTAATAATGCATAGCCATAATGGAAACCTTACAACTGGCTAACCTACTACAATTATCTAAAGAAGCTGAATAAGTGTGTATTAAAATCAATTCCAGACTAATAAGGCTGTACTTTCCAGGGCTACTTATTTGTGTGACAGAATTGTTCACCCTATTAACAAGAAATATTACATTTCATACAGCTAGGTGTCCAACAAGAGGTCAAAACTCGTTTTACTCTTAGAGTGGGGGGTGTCATTAGTTTCTCATCTGTCAATCAGAACGAAACAAACCAACCATCTGCACTTTCCTGTGCCATGAGTGTGTGCAGCTGCCCTGTAAAGTAGTCAGAGAAGAAATTCAAAATGATGTCTCGTCTTTCAGAGAACACACCTTTTTTTAACAGCCTTTTTTATATCCACACAAGCTATAAACATTTTTATATCTAAATTTTTTAACATGCATGTACATAAAACTTCACAGAAATTTTTCTAAATTAAGCAGTTACTTATGATGATGGTAATGATGATCTTTTTTTTTTTTTATTAGAGTGTTGAAGGATTATTGATTATTTAAAATGCAGAGAACTCAAATGCATATACATAATAGTAAATGCTGTCAAGTCAAATGCTTGTAGAGAGAAATGATTACGGCAAGAAAACGATCGATAGATAGACAGACAGACAGACAGACAGACAGACAGACAGACAGACAGACAGATATTCACAATATTGACAAACAAAACACTGACAAGGAAGACAAACATATTCTCTTTATGTTCTTCTGGTTATTTCTACTCCTAAAGTAAAATCTAATCAAAAATGATCACAAACATATCTCTGGGAACAAGTTTGTTTTTAAATTTCTCATATTTAAAATACTTTTAGAGGTCTCTAAATTCATTGATGATTAGTTTGTTTTCAGTAACTGTTCAACTCAAGCATCTTTAATAAAAGTTACAGTTATGTTCTTAAGTTATCCAAATGTAAAATATGTATAATGTGGTAGACTGCACACAGCTCCGGATATAAAGCAGACTGCACCAGTTATGAAGCCTGTGCAGTGCATAGTTGCATTGAGCTTTCAGGACCATTTATTTAAAAATGACAGGGAGTTTTCACCTACTGATGAAACGCTGTGATTGATGATGCTAGCCAGGGTAAGAAGAAGGTACAAAAGGGTCAGGCTGATGGAGGAGTAACAGGCCTTGAACAGCTAATTAGCAAGCTCAGACTAAGGGAAGTTTAGATCACAGGGTTAAAGGTCTGAGCCTCAGTCTTGGAGGTTGAGCAAGTGCTTGAGCTCTGCTCAACTTAGTCACTTTGGAGAAAAGCATCTGACATATGGGGTCAAAACTATTTTATTAACTCTTCATGTATAACTGTGTTTAAGTGATATATTTCACAATATTCATTGATTATGAATATGATTGAACTGGGAGAGTTTTATCCCAGAGGACACACTGAAGGTCCAGTGTTAATGAGTTTTGCTGAACGACTAACCTCTGCTGCAGACAGTGACGCTCCTGTGAGCGAACGCCTCCTCCGCACGTCCAACTACAGGTCGACCAGCTGCTCCATTCACCCCACCATTGAGCCACTTCATCCGGATGGAGCTCCTCCGTCCCCTCCCTGCTGTCCTGGCCCAGGGATACAAAGGTAGAGGGAGAGACAGAGAAACACGGAAGGAGAATAAGAGAGACAGGTAGCATTTTCACTCATCTCTATCTGTCTATATCTTTACTGGTGAAGTTTGAGCAATCATGTGCCACAGTAGTCTAGCTACACAGAATGCACAAGTATTTTTCCACATGTTTGTTTATCACAAAATTGTTTTCTAATCACTAACAAACTTAGAGCCTGCTGAAAGATTTGTACCTTGACTTTAATCAAGCTCTAAAGAAAGTCTTGAAATCGTCTCTTCAGATAAACGTTTTCCAATAAACAATGCAATTGTGGATAATCCAGAGATGCAGCTAAAATCGAAATCACAGTATAAAAGCCCCTAAAGAACATTAATTGACTATAATTGTGAAGGTATCATGATTAAGTAATACTGCATTAATCTTTAGGAAATAACTGCACTCAGGGATTTGGTTCGCCTCCTGACATCTTGTTAGATGTTATATTTATAAAGAACTCAGTCATTGGGCTCATGACCATACATGCAACACACACAGAGCTTGAGGAGGATGGCTGAAATGTAAACTCAATCACAAGGTTTCAAAACAACACCTCTCCTTCACGGCACAGTAAAGCTGTGGGAGACAAACACCAGATCCACTGAGAGGCAAACATACTCCTTCTGCACTTGTCCTGCAACATCCCGGGCAAAACTCAACAATTACCAGCTGGCTTCTAGGAAACAAGGTTTAAAGAGGTGGCCTTAGGTGAGCTCTGTGGATTTAGACACGCAGATAAGTTGAGAGATGGTTCAGACCCATGCAACAAACAAGAAATGAGAATCTACAAAGCAAGAAAGAGGTTACTAAGAGAAAGAGGGTGTGTGTATGTGTGTGTGTGTGTGTGTGTGTGTGTTAGACCCCATCTTTACTCTCGAAACCCAGAGAACTATAGACAAATCTTTGCAATCTATATGTGATGTTGAATCGTAACCTTTTTTTATTTGCAATGAGAGCCCAGTTAAACCATTTACATTTTTTTTTATTACAGAACCATTTATTTGTTAGATTTATCATTCAGGTTTATCATCAGTGTTTTTTTGTTTACAAAGTCTTTGTTAAATCACATTGTCCAACACATTGTACAGAAACTCAACATAACTACCATGTCAAATAAATGTGTCATCTGCACGGACGAGAAATGGCTCACTGATGCCCCCCCCCCCCCTCCTTCCTCTTTTCCATGGTGTTGCTTTATCCTAAATTTTACTAAGTAATGGTTGACTGCTGCTTCAGTCTTCCTGGGATTGTTTGGCTTTAACTAATTACCTTCAAATTTCCATTCTGGTTAAAGGCTCCAACAATGTATACCCATCACATGTTATTCTCTCCCTGTACACAGAACAAGGGGGACAAAGTCAACAAGTACAAGAGAAAGATAGATGGAGGGCTCTTTGAGCACAAATTGGAAACAGATCAACTGATAAAGGACATACAAGGAGAGAAGAGTGAAGCTGATGAATAATGAGCTGGCAGACGGAGAAAGAGCGAGCGAAGAACTCCGTCCATCTCTCATCAAAGGCCCTGAATGACTCAGACACATGAAAGGACCAGCGGCAGCAGGGAAATTAGACCGACTCCTGTCTGTCGTCTAGGTGGAGAGATAATCACTCTACCTAATGCCTGAACCTGCACTTTAGTGACACACGGGCGCAAAGCTCAGCAAATCTCTCTTGAATGATCAGAAAGCTCTGGTATAGTGCTGACTGAACAGCAGCTTTGTGTTTTCTTTCCTCATAGCAGCTCTGATGGTAAAGTGTTGTACATGGTAAGATAAAGGATGATAAAAACAACTGAGCAGCGTAAGTTTAGCAGTTCAATATGTTAAATCCTATTACACTTCTGGGGGGGAAAAAAAAGTGGAAAAAGGCCAGAATGACAAAAATATTAATCCTTTCAATCGTCTTAATAACAAACCGCTGGAGAGAAAATTTAAATGAATGAAACTAATAAATAAAGTGATTTAATATGAGAGCTTTTTCTTTTTAATTTACTTAAATGTTTAATCCTTGTGGGTAAACTTGCAGACATTATTTACAGAAACAAAAGACAGTGTTGTTCCATTCAATGTTGATGAGGTGTAAACAGTTGATGGGTAGTTGAACAAGTGTGAACCCAGACGTGGTGAATTTTGCATTAAACCTTTTTTTTATCATTATCATAATTTTACCTATGTTTACAAGAAGACTATGTAAGTGTAGGTTCCTTGTTTCTAGCACCCTCTACCCCCACCCTGAACAGTTCACTGCAGTAAAAGTAAATTGCAGTTCATTTAATGACCAATGATTTGTATTTAAGTCTATTAGAACCTTATTATTTTGCCATTTTGGGCAAAAAATTTTGCCCACAAGTGTATATTCGGGCATGTTTTTACACTGGCAAAGCAACTTATTCTTTAAAAGCATGCTACTCATGCTCATAATGACTAATGATAAAGCAGTAACATTTGAGAGAAATAAGAAGATTTTCCTGCATATGCCTATTCAATACATTCAGACAGATCACAGAATAGGCAACAACTTCAGCTTCAGCACCAGTGCTTTGTTGGAGTAAAAGTATTAAGAAGGCAACTATTGGCCCTCGAGCAAAACCTTAAAGCCTCCATTGTATATATTTATTTCTCTTCCTTCTTCGCCTCTCATTCTCCCTCCATGTTTCTCTCCCTTTGTGTCAGTCTGCCTCCCTACTGTTTCACAGTGTCTGTGTCTCTTTGTCTCTTAAATATTGCATTTACAAGATAATAAGCAAAGAACTCGAATGTAATGTGTTACAAAATACAAGGACACATCTGCCTCACTCTATGAATCACACATAACAGGGAAAAAAAAGACCCCCCCCTTATAGCCTCACAACCCCCTTTGCACCCCCCACCTCAGAACCTCAATGCATGTCCAAACAAGAATTTGCATGCCCATATGTTTTGTGTCTCAATAGCTTTTGGATGTTTATATCCTAAACAGGCAGAAAGACGTTAGAAAGGTCCTCTCTGCAGATATGTGTGTCTGTGTGTGGCAAGGCTTTTAAAGCAGAGGCTCCCCCCCAAAAAAAGGTAACACAACTTGTAATATAATCCTAAATATACACTGCATTTTGCAACCCAGGTTAAGGGATTTTTATAAGTTCAGTTTTGCAGAAAATACAATCACCACAACTCACTTTTAAAGAAAAATTCTTTCAATATGTTAAGACATTTGTATATGCTTCAGTATAAACCTATAGTTTCTGGTGCGCATTTCTCAAGAAGTGCTTTAACGTAAAAAGACAATGCTAGCACAATAACAATGGCATTTGTTTGAAGACAAATTACCAGGGCAATCACAAACATGGGTTCATGATCAGGTTTATCCGTTAGTTGTCATATTATTGAAGGAACCAATCTAAGGAGTAAAAGATACAGCAAAATGTTTGACTGGAAGTTTTACAATACATTTTTTTAGGCCTGCAGCCATTTTGACTAAGCTGGTTAGCAATCTGTGAGATGTTGAGCACGATGGCACCAATCAGGGATGGCATTATTAGCATGGAAGTTAATGGTTTGGAACTTTACAGCAATGTAGACTTATGATGTACATGCTAGGTGGAAACGGCATGGGCATATGGGTCCAGTGGAGCATTGCATGAAAGAGGCAAAGGCACCATCAACATTAACTGTGACAAAGAAGAACAAGGCAATCAATTTCCATATCCTGCCAAAGCATCTCTGTGGATAGTTAAACTTACTATCTAGAAAAGTTTTACTATCCACAGAGATGCTTTGAATAGGATGAGAACAACTGTATTGTTAATCTCCTGTAACACAGCACCGTACTTTAAACACATTGTCTAGCTGAGGCAGGTGTACTATTAGTCCAATAGATCAGTAACAATGGAAAAAAATGATAAACAGGTGATAGTCCGCAATCCCAATGCCTCAGGTTTGGCCAGGAATCCAAAAGAGCAATAATGGCTGATGTTCTCAAGGTGGAAAAGATGTCATATTCTTGATTCATACTAGCCAATTGTGAGCCTTTGTGAGCTCCTGAGTGTGGAAAAGAGCAGACAGCACCTTTCTACAAACAGTTACACCACCCCATGATGCTTTATGAGGAGCAGTTTAATAAGAAGTTGTTGGTTGACGTTTTAGCTATTGCAATGGCTGGTACAATATTTAATACTCATTTAACTTAAGTGTATGCAAATCTATGTCTCCAGCAACACCCATTTAATATTACAGGTAGACCCCAACTTACAACATAGATAGGGACCGAAAAACGGGTCTTAAGTCCATCAGGTCGAGAAAAGTGACTACTCTATGATGCGTTCCGACACAGGCATAAAGAGGCACTTTAAACACATTTATATATATTTACGTAGTACAAATAAAATAAAATAAATATATATTTTTACAATTATTTCATCCATACAACTAAACAGTTAAGGGTTAAGCCCCTTGCTCAAGGGCCCAGCACTGGCAATTTACTGGTTGTGGGATTTGAACTCATTACCTTCTGATCAAAGGTCCAACATCTTAATCACTGAGCTTTCCCTTACCCATTTCACCCCCACCACTTAAGTTAATGCCCCAGTAACCATTCTCCATCCTGCATTCACTACAAAACACTCTTTCTCACCTACAAAGCCTTTAACTGATTAAGCTCCTACTTATAACCCCAATACCCCCTACTGTGCGTAAACATTATCTTTTCTATATATATTTACTCACAATTCCAACAAATTCATTCTAGCTCCTATGGGTGACAGATCCTTCTGCATTGTTGCCTCAAAATTATGTGGTTCAATTCCATAAGTCTTTCAAGAAATCTCAAAACTCTCACACAACTTTCACATAACCGTTCTGTCAATCTTCTTTACATTTGAAGCTTAAAACTTGTTTTTATTACAATTTTTATGCAAAACAAACTCTCAATTATAATTATTATTAAAAAAGAACTATATGAATGATTCTTCTGTACAGGACACATGCAATGGTCATTTGAAGTTAGTTAAGAAAATAATAATACATTGAATAAATAAAGGAAGCGTTAGACCATTAGAGGTTCTCTCCAAAGTGATGCCCACCAAGGCAGCCAGCCTCCTCTTGAATGGAACGCAGGCAAAGTGATCAATATTTTCACATCAGGAGCAAATAGATCATAGTATATTACTATCCTAAATATATATTTAACTCTGAAATATTGCAACAGCTGGAAGTTTCAAACCAATGCATATGGATAATTCATCATAAGGAAAAATGTCCTTAAGAATTTTCAGGACCAGTGATCTTAATACTGCAGGAGATTTGGATGACTTGACTGGCTGCAGGAGAACTACTAGCAGGGCAGTACAGCTGTTTTTGAACATTTCTGGCAAATCGTTCATTGAAATGCAAACCCCCTAAAGATTAAAAGCTTAAGAACACTACAAGGGCTTCATTAGTCTTAAACCCAGTGCACCAAAAGGCGGCTCTAACAGCATTCAGACTGAACAACTTCGGAAATTCCGCAGAAAGCTGGAGACTCCAGCTGGGCTTTGATCTCCCGGCGCACAGTCGAACAGAAACCAGCGGAGCTCCACACAGATCTCCACGGCTTTCCTGAGAGCATCTGCAGGCCAGCAGAGCTCACTGTCCGCGTCTGGAGGTGCGCAACTTACCTTAATGCTGAACGCTGAGGCTTTATCAAAGATTCCTATGTGGAACAAAAGGCAGTGAATGAGGGTTTGTAAAAGTGCTGTGGTCCAGAGGCAGTGCATGGTTCATGTGTGAGAGAGAGGGGCGCACTCACCCCCTGAGCTTACACCACTTACACAGGGAGAGCCAATGATGGGCATCGCGTGTCATTTTACTGAATCGATTCCTTAAAACAAACTAGACTTTATGAATCGAATACGTGAATCGATTCCGTGGTTTCACATTCTTCTTCTTTTATATTATTATAGTTATTATTATAATTATTATTATTTGTATTTGTACATGTCTTATAAAAAAAAAAAAAACTTTGTAAAAGTTTTCAAAAGACTACCCAGAATCCGTTTAAATAAATCTAAGGACCATAATCGAGCCGAGATCCTTGCGCCTGCGCTCCACGGCTTTCCCTGTAATCGCGCGTCTTGCTAAATCATTACGCATGCGCAGTAAAGGTGTTACGCCATAATGCATAGGTAAGCACTGTTTAAAAAATAAACTATAAATATTATTATACAGATATTATTAATGATTTCATAGATATTTAGATGCAGCCAGCCTAAAGAAACAACAGAATGCTTCTCTTATTTCTTATTCTTATTTGTCCATAAAGACAATCGTGATTTTTATGAATTCATGAGCACTGGTTATAAAATCACATCATAAGCATAGTTTGGTAAAGCATCAAGTCAAAGTGAATAAGCATGAGCTCACTCATCAATTCATCTTCAGTAAGCATTTGATCTTGATCAGGGTCACAGTGAATCTAGAAGCTTTCCTGGGAACACTGGGCGGGCATGAGGTAGGGTACATCCCAGGTTGGACCAGTACATAGCAGAGCAACATGCACACATACATGCATTTACACACATTTTCATATGTAGAAGCAATGTTGGGTAGCAAATGCTGGCATGTTTTTGGAAGGAAGCAGAAGAATTTAGGAGAAAGCACAGACATGACTAGATTTTGCAAAGAAATTCTGCAAAGGTAGTCCAGGATTGATCCAAGGACCATTCATTATTTATTAATGTAATGATATTTCATTACTACTGCATTTTATTTATCAGCTGTAGAACTGATGAATGAGTGTTATTTGTGTTTATTAAAATATATTCCCCTGATTGAAAAATAATTACAGTTATAACCACTGCAAGAACTGTATGAGTCTCACCATGTTTTCTACTAGCAACAAATGACAACTGACAGGCACAAAGCCCACACCTGCTTTACTGAGAATAATAGACACAGATTTCACCCCTTGGTCATTGAAATTGACAGACACAGTGGCCATGCCTCTCTTTTCTATTGACAGAGACCAAGCCTAATTCATTTGCAGTGTCAAGAAAAGAGGCCATTATCACACATAGGCCTCCAATTGCCCTGCTCTTTACTTGGACTGGCAGACAGGAAAGATTTGCCAGGCCTGCTTTATTGAAATTGACAGACTCAGGGCCACACTTTGTTTACTGGGACAAATTGAGAGAGACCACACCTCCTTCTTACAGAGAGAGCGAGCATGCCTGTATTACTAGGATGGTGGGAATTGGTGCTCATGTTACCCAGACAATTTACATCTTCAAAGAAAAAATGGCAAAGGAGTTGACATTCCTGCATCATCAGTAATACAATATTACATCTAAAAAGTATATAGTAACGCACAACTATACACAAACACGCACAAAAAAACCGGAAACACATCTATACACACACACATGTACGCACGCACACCCACACATGCACACACATACCTACAACCAGGAAACTCGAAACTATACACACACACACAAACAAACTTAACTGTTAAATTCTGTAAAGCTGCTTTGAGACAATGTCTTTTGTGAAGTAAAGATAAAGTCACTCTGTTTTTACTGCGTTAAAAGAAAATTGCATGATAGTACAATGCCTTATGGGTGGTTTAAACTCCTACACTTCAGGTCTCCAAGGAGTCTTTTAATGCATTGGTTTGATTCAATGGTTAGAAGTCAAATATAAAAATCCCAATGAATGTGTAATTATAGGCTGATCATCCCACTTGAACAAAAGATCTTGGTGTTTCTACCTAATGTGTTCTGTAATTGAAAGAAAAAAGCAAACAAATTTATACAGAATTACATTTATAGAATTATACATTTATACAAATGTAACTCTACAGACAAATATAAAAAATAGACATAATATTGTACACATGAAATGCATAATACATAACTAAATCAAACATAACTCAAATTGATGTCTAAGGACCATAAAGTCAACCTGGTGACATGAGAAGTTCAGCCACATCGGGTGCAGGTACTGTAGATGGCGCTCATAGTCCAAACATGGAACCGGACCTGGTTCTACATCGACCTTATAAGAGGATGTTTTAACAGAACCATAGATGGCGCACGTGGTTTACATCAGGCCGTCTGTCAAGTCTATAATAATGAGTTATAGAAGAGAAAATGAGGTACCAAACCAATGGCAGGCAGCTTGAAAAGGTCATGTGGTCTTGTAAAAACAAAGAGAATATACTGGGCTTGTTTAACTTTTTGTGTCTTCAGAGACTTTTCTGCAAACTGAATGAAACAAATGTGTTTATATAAAAAAAATATATTGTTTATTTTTGATCATTATTATTACATTAGTACAAATACAAACTGTACACGATTCCTTATTATAAAATCAAGTCAACTCTGTACATTTGTCTATTTTTATCTGTTCATTGCCATTTGGTTGTGTACACATGGCAAGTAATCTAATACAAATTCCCAAAATGATCCATTCACTAATCAGATAAAAATAAAGTGTAATTTAAATCCACAATGTGCAGTTTTTATAATGATCTTAATATTATTCAAATTTCAATGGTCAAGATATTAAAATAAATGCAAAAGACTATTACAAAACGTCACTGATACACAGTGTAACTATGATTTTTTACATATCTGCTTATATATGCTTATATATCTTTTAAAATATCTATATTATTATTTTTATATTATTTAAGTATTCTTTTTTTTGCTCTAAATAAAATAGAAATCTAAAATTATAGCTGTTGTATTATCTTCTATTTTTTCTTAAACATCTGTCCAAGAACAACAAATAAAAATGAGCCTTGTAGGATAACTGATTAATAGGCACTTCTTCAAATATGCTGTTAAATTACAGTTAAACAAAAAACCACCCTGTCTCAGATGGTCAGCTCATAACAATCCCTTTAAAATGTGTTAGAGAAGGAAACACTTAAATGTCTAGTGCAGAGGGAGCAAAAATGTGCTCTAGTCTGTAATCCTTAAACTCCTCCCCATCTGAAGTGATGGAGTCAAGTCCTTCCCATTTTCCTTCTTCCTAGCCGGCTGACCTTTCAGGGATCCATTCATCAGAGAATATCCAGGGCTGCAGCACAACCTGCACAGCCTGGTGAACAGTTTTTTTCTTTCGAATTAATCAGGTTGTGTTTTACATCACAGAAGATTTTTGTACTTTGGAAGGATTAGTAAACTAATACATTAATTAATTGTGAATTAAGAACAGATCATATTAACAGTGTGGATTTTCGGATAACCAGCATGATGCTCTCATTAAGGCTGTTGTTGTTGGCTTGGAGTTGTGCACTTTGCTTTGTACCATTGGTGTGGACGGGTTTGATGGAGAGCCCATCCCAACAAAACCAGGTTTTTTCAGAGGAATTTGAAGATGCAGCCCTGGAAGATGAGCTGGACAACCAGGAGAACATTATAACCCAGGTAAAGTTGCTGAAGGCCATGAAATAGAGATTACAATAACAGAAGTGATTCAGATAAGGTACCAAATGGAACAACAGGTTTAAAAGTTGAGTAAGATTTCTCAAAGTTATTGAAGGATACATGAAGAGATTGTAAAGCTTGAATGACCTAAACGTAAAAAAAGGTTTAGCTACACCATATTGTTTCCTTTGTGTTAAGAAATTGCTTTTTATGTTCTAAATTAAAAATTGCCAGTTGTTGAGTCTTCCTTTAGCATGAAGAAATCATTTAGTCTCTATAGTCTGCATACTTGTGTTTAATGGCACACACCTGAACACAAGCTTTTCATGATGTTAAAATGGATCTGCAGCACGTCTCACCCATACTTTTTTTTTTTTCAGTTAATACCTGTAGCATGCAGTCTATTTTTCATAAATCTACAATAATATATATTCTATACTGCTTTTAAATGTCATTCAGGTGATCTGTTAAAGCAGGAAACATTCGGTAGTCTGTTCTATGTCCTGTTAAGGCACTACTTTAGGCTACTGAAATATGTACATGTCTTTCACAGAGTTTCTGTGTTTCTATGTCCAAATCCATAACATTTTAGCACAAGAATAAAATTGACATTGCTGCATAAAACTATCGATATATGCACATCTTTCAAACATTTACTATACAGTGATAAGGCAGCATAAAGAGAATATAAATGTTCCCACAGTGTCTCATATTTACTCTCTAAGTCTTAATTTAACTTTCAGCTCATCGGTGACTACGACAAAGTGAAGACTCTATCAGAGGGCCCGGATTGCCACTGTAAATGTGTGGTCAGGCCACTTAGCAGAAGCGCCTGCCGGCGAATTGAAGAAGGGACTGGAAAGCTTGAGGATTTCTACACAGTGGAGACAGTGACCTCAGGACCCAACTGTAAGAAATGTGCTTGCATCGCCCCTCCATCTGCCCTCAACCCCTGCGAAGGAGACTTCAGGTTTAAGAAGCTCCAAGAAGCTGGGAAAGATGACATCAAGGTAAAATAAATAAACGAAATTCATGAAGCGGTGTTTTATGACACTTGTAGCTTTTTATTTATTGTAGCTGATTGGTGATCAGCTTAAATTGGTTTAAAATTAAATATATGCACACTTTCCATACTGTATAAATCAAGAAATAAAGCATGTTTGTGTGTATAGTTTTGCACTTGATAACATAGCTACAAATACACACACACACACACACACACACACACACACACACACACACACACACATATATATATATATATATATATATATATATATATATATATATATATATATATATATATAGCATCCATAGCATTCAGCTACACTGAAAAGTTTTGTTCATGTTTAAAGATTACAGTAAGTCAAATTGAGTCCTTAAACATGTCTGTACATAAACACTGTATTTGGGAGGATCTGACTTCAATCTACAGAAGCAAACCTCAAACATACATATCTGATGTAGTATATTTTGGTTCAGATTAAATGTGTGTGCTTGATTTTCTAAGCAATTTCTTTAAAACCAGTAGTTTGTTTCTACAGCATTGGGTTTCTTTTGACTTGAGAGCATTCCTTTAACAGCTTTCCACCATCATGGATTTACTCGAAGGGGCTTTGTATGGGATGGATCTGCTAAAGTTGCACTCAGTCACTACTAAACTCCTGGCTCGTGTGGAAAACATAGAAAAGGTACATGGTCTTAAATCCTTTCTATTATGAGATGGTGTACACTTTAATTGACTGATTAACATAAAATAAAGGCAGTACAGAAATATGAAAATAAACTGCAAGTTTAAATACAACAAATAGATTTTATACAGATATACAGAGTACAGTGATCAGACTACATGAGGCTTTGAGTACAGATTTATAAATAAACAATTGAAAAGTGCTGAAAACAAATATTTATAACCACAAGTCTCAAATATATAATAACATTCAGTTTAGAGCGGCATAAAATAAAAGTGAAAAGGTGTCAAGGTTTTTACTAGTCATTTTACAGTTGCATTAAAGGGTGCAGTACAGCATTTGGAGTAAGGGGGAACACAGTGTGGAACAGACTGCAATACATTTTAGGTTTTGAAGAAGAATGCAAGTCTACAATTCCCTATTAAACACATTGTACACATTCTCTATTGGCATCAGACAAAGTGCTTTCAAGTTCAGTATATTTTCACCCAGGATCACTGCTGAGCAAATCTTTTTTCTTCCAGTCATTTTCCGGAAATGTGACAAAGGAGCAAGGGAGCATGAAAGAAGACAAAGGGCAAGGGAAGGACCTGCATACAAACCAACACATAGAGAAGAAAAGACTTTTGAGCGAGCTGGAGCCCTCGTTGCAGAATAAAGTGGCTGCAGCTTTCTCACACTCAGAGGTGAGAGAGGTTATGCTAAAATGCCCCAAAGCCAGCACACACAAACACACACACACACACGCTAGACCACATATACAGTAACAGTTCCCACACTGAAATTTGTTAGAAAACAAATTACAAACACTACCATTAACCTAAGTAGTTTACATAAATCATTTCCCTTTAGGGATTAATAAAATACGCTCTATCGCTGTGCTTCAACCTTATGGTATTTGCAAAGGGCTACAGATCTGTCATTGCAGTTCAGCTTAGCAACTCGTGTCTACCAAAATATGTTGTCTAGAAACCAAAAATAGATAGTATTATTGGCTTACATCCTGCAACTGGGTTGATTTCGGACTAAATCTCTTTCAGGCTGCAATAAACCGTGCCAGAGTTCGATTAGATGCGGACTAAGATCTCGTTTCTTTAATGGTTTTGGTCAATACTTGAGTGAAATTGCTGGGTTTTGATCTGTACAACTATTACTGGCCCTCTTTGGATTGGAGTAACAAACTAGCTGTGTCATGTGATCGATTGAGGCTTGCCAAATATTAGATGTTAGCTTATTTATCCTTAACAGGCAGTTCTCTAAGCATGCTCTATTCTATTCAGGAGCTACATTTAAAAAGAATATGTGTGGAGTGGAGGAAGTCTATTAGCATAACGACTTCCAGACTGGTAACTTAATAACCAGCCAACGAGAAGCTGTCTGTGACCAAACTGGGACAAACAACAAAAACGTACCTCTCATACAATTACATTTAATTATTCAGAATCCAAGTTCAGTACAGATCTGAGCAGTTAAGTAAGAAGTATCTTCCTCAAGAGACTACAGTGTTTTTGTGTCAGTCTTGTGAAATATAGTTTCCGCACAACACACACGTAATCCCTTTCATGCACTGTTATATCCCCCAGACAATATCACAGCAGGGGCAGATGAGTGGGAGACACCAGACTTGAGAATCCTGTATGTTTTGTTAACAAACACATCCAAGCACCACAGTCTGTCACAGAAAGAGTCAATTTAACTGACAGGATAGCTGACTACCGATAATTCCTGCAGGCCATTTGTGGATACATGCTCATATCTCATTTACTCAACACTAACTGTTTCACACAAAACTTTAAAAGTAAAACTAAATTTAAAAAGTACAAAATCATGCTTCAAATCAAACATTCATTTGGTGTTATGCATAAAGTGCATATTTTAAGTCATTTGGGATAACATTAAATGAACATGAGGTGAGATGCAGGTCCAGAAAGAATAGATATATTGTATTCTGTATTCACTGGTACACATTTTTGGTTCAGTCTATTGATTTAACTTGCAATAATCCACCATTGTTCTTGTACCAAAGATAACTCTGCCTGAATGAACCACATGACCAGAAATGCATCTATCTATCTATCTATCTATCTATCTATCTATCTATCTATCTATCTATCTATCTATCTATCTATCTATCTATCTATCTATCTATCTATCTCACAAAAGTGAGTACACCGCTTACATTTCAGCAACCATTTAAGTTTCTCTTCTGTAGGGACAATACTGGTCAATGTGCAGCTTCTATAGCAGTATATATTTACTGTCCTTTGTAAATAACTCAACATACAGAAATTAATTTCTAAATAGCTGGCAAGAAAAGTGAGTACACCCTAAATGATAACAGCTGTATGTCGCTTAACCATCCAAAGCCACATGTACTATTCATCATGTTTATGTTTTGGTTTGCTTTGACATGACCATACAAATTTGTGTATCGTCTATTAGAGCAGTTAAAATCTGGTGCTTTGAGTACAGTTCTCTCAAACTAGCCACAGAATGTTCAACATGGCACCTCATGGCAAAGAACTCTCTGAAGATTTGAAAATTAGAATTGTTGCTCTTCACAAAGATAACCGAGGCTATAACAAGTTTAGTAACACCCTGAAACTGAGTTACAGTACAGTGGCCATGTTCATACAGAGGTTTTCTAAGACAGGTTCCACTCAGAATGCAGAACTTGATGCCCTACCTTTAGAAACTGGGCCAAACAGCAGTTTTCCAACATAATAACGACCTCAAACACATCACCAAGATGACCACTGCCTTGCTGAGTGGCTAAGTATGTCTCCAGACCTATTGAGCACCTAGTGGGGCATCCTTAAGTGGAAGGTGGAGAAGTGCCATGTGTCTAACATCCAGCAGCTCCTGATGTCAGGATCCCAGAAACAACCTGTGTACAGTAGCTCTGGTGAATTCTATGCTAGATAAGAATGGTGCTGACACAAAATATTGACACTTTGGACACAGACATGTTCACTTAGGGTGTACTCAATTTTTTGACAGTTATTTTGACAATGATGGCTGTATGTTTAGTTATTTTCAGAGGACAGTAAATCTATACTGCTATACAAGCTGCACATTGACTAGACCAGGGATTAATTTCAAATTAAATTCTTCCCTTGAGAAGATATACGAAAATGGTTGCTGAATAGGTGTACTCAAATGTACAATGTACAAATGATGAGATCACCATGTAACCAGGAATATGTATAGTTTTTTCTCTGAGAATGTGTATTTAATTGCTGTTTGCTATAAACTCACTAAATATGTCATTCAGAAAATTAACCCATTTGCAATCTTCACCCATAACCACTAAATCCTAAACATCTCAGGAGACTTTAATCTACACACACACACGCACACATATGGAGAGGGAGTTAGGTAAGTCAGCACCACCAAACATAAAATGTACCTAAGCCAAAGTCTGGACGCACAGTAAAACTTGTAATTACACACACAGACTGAAAGGATACAGTTGTTAGCATGTGTTAGCATCACATAAGCTCCAGCCCTGTGGAAAGTATTAGCTAGACTTGCTGTGTCAGCCTGGTAGACTGTAGTAGAGTATAATTAGATCAAAGATAGCTTCTCCAAAGCCTGTTCCGAGCAATAACCCAGGCCACAAATTCATCCTTATTTCACAACGAATGTTATTATTAAAAGACCAGTTTGGCAGAATAATTTAATGCACAGCTTTCCTCCCTTACCCACAATGTACTCAATCAGCCAACACATGTGCTCTCATTCATTCAGTGTTAGCCATGTTCACTGTTTGAATATGGCTACTAGTTTAAAAAAATCATGCTGACAATACTGACACATTTCTAATTCTGTTTTTATTTTAATGATTTCAGATTAGGTTGCACCCAATTCAAGATAAGGATATTTAAATCATTATGCAGAGCCCGACAGATTGATGCTGTGTTTAATGCCTATTGTATACATTTTACCAAACAGAAGAAGTATGAGGAGAAGTTTGTTGGAGGCCAGGACTCCAGCAGGCTACTGAAGAGAAGTCATGTTGAACATACAGACATGCAGAAATTAGTGAAGGGCAAAATGGGGCCAAATGGGATGAACATAAGGAGCATGACTTTCTATAAAGCTGATACTGAAGAGGACGATGACGGAGATCAGCAAGGTGAGTTTGGTTTACATAGTTTGAAGTTAATACTGACTTGTAAAGAAGACAATGCCTAAAGCTTAATTAAGACAGGCCTTATGTGTTTTTGTGTCATTTCTAGCATGACTGCTAATGCGTATTCTGCTTTGCATGAATTTGTAAAAAATTACTGATGACTTTTTTATCATTACTGTAGCATTGAAAACTGTCATGCACATATGTACACATAATGTTTTTTATTGCATCTGTTCCTCATTCGTGACCACAATCTCAAAACTAGCCTGCACTGACTGTAACCTATGGAAGGAGTCACAGAATAAATCTATGGATGGATCTGAAATAAATATAGAAGACAGTGAACATAAGTGAACTTAAATTATCACTGTGAATGCAAAGAAAGCTCATTTAAGCCACTTGCACTCAAGACCTATGAACAGCTTATATGTTTTTGTGTAGTCTGGACGAATGAATTACAGCAATAAAAACACTCAACACAATTTTCCGTTTTGAAAAAAGCACTTTTGTTTACTACAATTCTTTTAACCATGTTCCTCTTTGTTGCTCTTCTATAAACGGCACAATTTAAAATTCTAATAGCACATTATAGCAGAAATAAGTTTTATACATTGAAAAAGCTAATTTATAAATATGAAAAATCTAGTATATTGACCACTTTGTGATTTATCCTTGCTTTAATTTCTTTTCCATTTATCTCCCTTTTGAACACTGGATGATTGAAAGCCTTCATAGACATTTTTATTAAGCTCTTCCACCCACAACTGTTAATCTTCCACAGCAGGAACAGATGATGTGCTGAGCGGGGACGGTTCAGTAGATTTACTAATAGAACCAGAGGACCAGATCCCCAAACAACAGGACATGCAATACTCAGGCCCTCACACTACAGGCACTATGGCACCAAAACTGAACAGAGAAACCACCACAGATGTACTTACCATCACGAAACTGCCTGAACAGAAGTCTTGGGAAACTGAAAGAATGATTACAACGAGCACGGCAACGCCACATTCCTTAACGACCATCACCACCCCCACCACCACCCCCACCACCACCACCAGACCAACCAGCACCACACAGTCAGCAACCTCCAACAGATCAACAACCACCTCTGCTTTTCCCAAAGCTCCAAAACCAGAGCAAAACTCTACATCTGCAGGAAGAAAATACACAGTGAAATCTCGACTCAGCTGGGACGAAGAACCTAAAGTCAATACAGACTCACCAAAGAATTCTGGTAAGGGGGAGTTTTAAATGATTCTGCTATTGGCCCAATAACTTGCTAATTTTCTTGTATTTTGCTCGTAAAATATGCCCCAATACCAATATCCAATTCCAAGTGATACTTTGTAATACGGTGAAAGTTGTACTATTAAACAGATGACACGATATATATATAAGTTTGGAATTATGTTCACTATTAATGATTAAAGCTAAACAACTTGAAAACTGTGTTCTGCCAAAATAAATCTTTAATAGAATATATATAAGCATAATGATATTATTTTGTGTCATCATTTGCAGGTATTTGCAAGGACACATTAGCTACCATAGCTGAACCTGTGACTCACAATGCTTATGGCCGCAATGAAGGCGCCTGGATGAAGGACCCAAAAGGCAATGGCAATGTCATTTATGTCACAAACTACTACTATGGCGGAAACCTTCTGGAATTCCGTGATATGGACACATTTAAACAAGGTGATTATTATACTCACAGAAATACTGTATTCCATATTGAGTTTTGAACATCATATAGAAGTTTGATCATGTGAAACATTACCTCTACTCTAGTAGTAAAGCACAAGCACTGCGTTGTGCATGTAATTTTATAAAGTAGCTTTTAGTTTGTTTTAGTTAGCTTAGTTAACACATGGGGTGGTGAATCACCAAATAAGTATTATAATTTAATTCATATTACTGACCAATTCATCTCCAGATTGACCCCCGTGAATAGCAGACTGTCCTTGATTAATTTAAATGTGTTGAATTCTGGGAGAGAGCAAAATTATAAAGCCAAAATAAATTCTCTTGTGATCTATGATATATGTACAATCATTTGTAAAGTATTTCCCAGTACAAGTGACACCTCTGTCCACCATGATTTTAAATGTACACAGAAACCTAATTTAATGAATAGAATAACAGTAATACCAGTCCAAAGTATGAATGGCTATTTGAATTCGATTGCCTGGTAACAACAAAAAAATATATAGAATAACTCTTAATGAGTGTGTTATTGGCTTCAGTAAATACTGGTCAGATACATTGTAGGCACTGATATGCTATGAAATTGTTCATAATATAAAAGCACTAATATTGATATGTATTGTTTCATCTTGGTTAAATTGGGTTGTAATATTAGCATTTCTCATCTCCACACAGGACGGCACAGCAACAGCTACAAACTTCCCTACAACTGGATCGGCACAGGGCACGTGGTCTACAATGGCGCCTTTTACTACAACCGGGCGTTTTCCCACGACATCATCAAATACGACCTGCGTCTGCGTTACGTGGCAGCTTGGACCACGCTGCATGATGCCATGTTTGAGCATGAGGATGAGGAGGCACCCTGGAGCTTTAGAGGGCACTCAGACGTGGACTTTGCTGTAGATGAGAGTGGCCTGTGGCTGGTTTATCCAGCTCTAGATGAAGAAGGCTTTCACCAGGAAGTGATCATCCTTAACAAGCTCAATCCCTTTGATCTGCAGAAAGAGAACACATGGAGAACGGGCCTAAGAAGGAACAGCTACGGGAACAGTTTTGTCATCTGTGGTGTCCTGTATGCTGTGGACAGCTATGAGCGCATAAATGCCACCATTAGCTATGCTTTCGACACGCACACACACACTCAGATGGTGCCGCGGCTGCCTTTCATTAACAACTACACTTACACCACACAGATTGACTATAACCCAAAAGACCGCATGATTTACGCCTGGGACAAGGGCCATCAAGTGACTTATGATGTCATATTTGCCTATTAATTACTGTATAAGATGATATATAGATCATAACTAGAAAACTGCCCTGCACTTTTTTTTGTAAAAGAATGATAAGACTCAGTGGATTGTAGATCAGTCTACATAGTCAGTATATATTGTTTTGATAACATGCCACTGTTTATTGTTGTTTGTTGTTTTGTTTGCAGTGTACACAGTGCAGGTTTTTCTGATATGTGTATCATTTAGTGAAGAAGATAAGGCCTCCGTATACTCGTTGTATACTTGTTGAGACATTATTTAGCTGGATTTCACATAAAAATATAAAGGCTTCACATGCCAACCATGCCTGTAATAAGTCATTGCAAATCAGGTGTACCCAAAAGTCATTCTTACAAAGATGACTTTCAAGAAATCTGCTTCTTCTTGTCATGGAAACTGAAACAGTGCCACCTGGTGCACTGGAGCACTCGACAGTCAAAATCAGAGGATGCACGCTTGTAATCTTGCGAAGACATTTTTGATTTCGTACATATTTTTTTTTACTGTTTCTGTATGGTATACCCGAGGACTTTAATGACAAAGTTATTCTTACGGCTTGTTTAAAAAATCGTGTACGTATTTTGTAAATAATGTAGTTAATTTAAAATAAATTCTATGCCTGTATTTGTGTAGAGTGACAAATTTAGTCATAATGAAAAAAAAAAACAGACTGACTTCTAGTTCATTGGGGCCATACTAGGGATTTTCACAAGGTACGCCGGTGATCAGCAGTTTTCTTTAAATTCATACACTTTTGTGCACTCGAAGGTAGACACTCCGACCATTTCTGTTTTACATTTGTAGAATACAACATGATAAACATGAAAAAGCTTAAGAGTGCATCTAATCTTATCAATCTTTCCCAATCTAACAGCCAGACAATGTGTATAAAGCATACATTTCTTTAGATTCGCTGAAAATGTGAAGTTTGCATTTTTGTTCCTCAAAATTTTACCTCAGGTCCAATGTTGACTTTATTATCATTTCCATTAATTCTACTTCTAATTAAACCAGATTTCCCATGTACCAATGGACCTTCTTGACCCCTGCATTTATTGGCCATATATATTATTCAGAGTAAGGGGGTTAATGTAAAAGCCATTATTTGGCAGAGTTCTTTTTTTTTCCCCCAACACTACAGACACCAGAGATGTTCCTCAGCCCCAAAAATGCATCTGAGAAATCCATTACCAAACTTCAAAGCCGGGTTGGCTTGGTTCATTTTCCTTCATAAATCTCAAGGGAATCTATTGTAAAATACTCCATGGCTTACATATGGCATGTTAACTAGAAAAAATCCTCAAAATATTTCTATGAACAATAAAAGAAACAAAATTCTCTAACACTTTATGATAGAATATTAAATAATAACTATATATTAAATACTTTGTCATACATTAGATTATAAGTGATATAGAAGCATGGGCTTTCATATTTTATAATTTTCTTCTGAAGTATTTATAATACATACATTTTTATTTTTCATTTATACAGTAAAATTTGACTGTGGAGAGAGTTTCTTAGTTAATAGGTCCATGTATGGATCTATATATATAATAACCTGGAAACTTGAAAATGTTTGCTTGTGGAAAAAAAAAAACCCCAAAAAACCCATAAAAAAATTCTTAGATCTCCATGTCACTACATGTATATGAAGGTTCTGGTGACAGTGAAATCCACTTTACTCGAAATGAACATGAGTGTGCTGTCAAAATCAAGTGTTTCAGAAGTGTTTCATGAGCTCCTTTACTTCTTCATCCTTTGGGACTCATTGACTAAACCAGAGTTTGGTCAGTTTTCAAAGGCAAGGTTTGCTTTTCCATCACTTCATTTTGAAACCTCTGCTTTCTAAAGCCCCTGGGAACTAATGGCGAGACAAAGGGAAAGCTTTTTTTTTTTTGGCAGATTAACCTGCAGGAACAAGTCGGCAGAGATATACTATAGGCCTGTGTCTACATGCATGACAAAACTCAATACCCAACTCCAAACAGCAAAAACAGACTCATAAACATCTTGAAGTTGAGATTTCAGTCAGTCAAACAAATTCTTTGAGTCCGACCAAATATTGGACCTGTAAATTTTTATACCTCATTTATAAAAATTCATGAATGCTTATTGGCCCCAGATTTCACCTGGAATAATGACAATGGTTAATACGTTTCATATGTAATGTAACTAGACTCCAGGAATTTAAAAACCCAGTATGCATGAAAATGTTGGTTGTATCTGCAAAACTCCTGAAAGGAGGTGAGCAATCACACAGGTAGTAATTTTTTTTATTATTGGACTGTGATTTTGACTTATTCAGGTTATTTTGGCACAGAATCAGTATTCCAATGTGTCCCAATAAAACACAAATATTGTAGGGAAATGTTAGACATAGGTGTCAGTGGGCAGCACTCCATAATGACAGAACCATTCATTCATTTTTTTTTTACCCAGTTGTCCTGATCAGTGTCCTGAGGGGGGAAAAGCCTAACCTTTAGAAATGAGATACTCAGCTCTTTTTCTTCAGCATTCTATGCAGTTAAATATGTACATTAAGTTCACAGAAAAACAAACCATGGACTAGAAATGTAAATGCATAAACTTAAAATAAATGTATGCAGACAAGATTTAAGAACATATTTTGCTTTTAGAGGCTTATAATCTACAACTGTTGCAGAATCTTCCTGTTTGGTTTACTGTTCTCCTCACCCTGATCACCTTAGGAGAGTTCTTAGTCCTACATTATTTGTTTCACCTGTTGTTCAGCTTGACAACTTGTTCTGCCATTTGAGTTACTTACTGGTGCTTGCGTAACAAGGCATCACCACTGTTATCCCACACACAACTATTATTATCATCATTATTACTACTATTTTCCTATATTTTTTAAATCTGTTGCTATAGTTTTCCAGCATCCATTTTTTTCTAGCATCCATTACATTTATAGTGTTTTCAATGTTAGATCAATTTGATTGCCATGCTTCCATTATTCTCAGTCCATGTGGGATCTTATGTCAACCATGACTGCCAGTTGTCTGACCCATGCCACCGGCTGTGGTTATGGCTCTAAATAATTTGGAACAGCCAAATAAGATGGTTTAGTTACAGTTACATGCTACAGCCTTTGACTCTCAATAGTTACTATCACATATTGTAAATACCTTATAAACAACAGGCTCTTGAAGGATAAACTGTAATAATCTGGAAGGAATTATGTCTTTGTATTGGGTAATATTGGATTCTTTATTGTAAATGCAACACTTGGGATAATAGCAGAGGACATTCCTAATGTAATTCTTCTTTACACAGAAAGCAAATTTAATAATGTGATAATTAATGAAACCATATTGTTTATGCAAAGAATGGTACTAATAAATCGTACATGATTTTAACGTGAAATAATTTATGAAAAAAGACAGATTTGGGATTACTTTAGCATTTCTCCGTTTAGTATGATATATGTGCATGAAAGAAGCAGAAATGTGGAAAAACCTATTGCATCTGAATTCCTAAGGGAGTGTGATTAGCCAAAAACACACATATCCAGTGTTAATGTGGATGCGTGCTTCAAGTCTGTACAAGGAGATAAAATGTTTTTTCAGCTGCTATTTCCAGAAGGAAACCCTTAGGACCTTCTAGGCCTTGCAATTCTTAATGGATCTTCTTTAACTAAAAATGACATGTATACTTTTTTGGTAATTTTTACATCACCTTACTTAAACACTATTATGTATATTATGTCTGGAGGCCTTTAAGTAATGGTCAAATAAATCGTGATTTTTTGAAGATATGGCTATGAGTTTAAATATATTACTACCAAACAATAGGAAAATTCTGAGCATGTTTCATATACAAGGCAAACATTATCACTTGTCAAATCACATAACCTACAACAGGGCAGATTTGATGCTTTGTGAAAATCCATTTTCTTGCAATCACCATTGATGCCAACAATCAGACAATGAAATGAGGCACCAGAATTAGATTTTTCATATGAATCCTCCATGACCAAATTACAGAGTACATACCAGAGCAGTCATTAAAAAATAAGCATGTCCATTTAAATTGGTAAATTATAACTTGCATTGTCCAGTAGACCCATTCATTTTAATAGTTTGCAGGCAACCACATATGTGTTCCTTCTTACTGTACCATCATCAAAAGGTTTTCAGTATGGGAAACTCAAACTCTCCAACAAAGCCTTTTGGTCCAGCTACACTTTCCCAGTCTCTGGATTCTTCCCACACCAGAAAAGCTCATCTACACTTTCCATATTTTTAGCTCTGCTCTCTGAGTGAGTATGCAGTGGTCTGCAGCAGAGCCTGGTGAAATCAGACACTAAAGCACTGTTTAATAGATCAGTCAGTCAGGGAGGATCTGAGTAGAGACATGACCAGACACGCTTTCGAGAGCAGTCAAAAAAGAATATTGATTTGTTGGAAAGTTATCAGAGCTTGCAACAGCTCTCTGTGGGGTTGTATATGGAATTGGGTGGGTCTGATTTTGTCCTACTTTTCTTAATGTAGTCATTGGCCCTGCAGTTGTTACTAGGAATTAGCAATAATATTTATTGACACTTAATATAAAATAACCTCTATAAAATCCATTAGAACAAAAAAGTTTGCATTTCGAAAGTTCAATAAAATCTATTAAAATCACTTAAATGTCAGTTTACATGATGCCATGGTACAAAATATGCATCATGTAAGCTTTCTGATACACTAACTAAGGACTTTTTGGGCAAATACCCTAAAATAGAGGTTATGAATCTTCTGCAGCTCTAAGCCTTGGGCATCCTACATATGTACATTTTATTATGTCAGTAGCATACTGTAGGTTTACTGAAGTACCAGGATAATGGGCATTGTTATGTAGTTCTAAGAGATTATTCTATGCCGAGGTGACATGATACCACCTGCAGCACACGGCCTGGGTTATAATAGACATAATTTTTTCTGGGTATGCAGAAGCAGAAGTAATGTAAATGTAATTTACACTGCCTAGCATTTTTATATCTGCTGTTTTCATGATTGTTGTTATAAATTGGGTTCAAATCCCTTTAAAAAAATTCCCTAAAAAACACTGATTGTCTGACGTAGACAGACAGAAAAAGGCATCATATATTAATTTAAATATTGGTTCCTGATACTCACATTGACATTTAAAAATATTAGCACACAAAAGTCTCAATATAATAATTAGTTCAACAATTTAATGATACAAAAGGGGGGATATGGAGTTTCTCTAGCAACTCCATTTAAAAATCATGAGGTCACATAAGTGAGGGATAAGTAAGAGTGAGTACACACACACACACACACACACACACACACACACACACACACACACACACACACATATATACATACAGTACAGACCAAAAGTTTGGACACACCTTCTCATTCAAAGAGTTTTCTTTATTTTCATGACTATGAAAATTGTAGATTCACACTGAAGGCATCAAAACTATGAATTAACACATGTGGAATTATATATGGAATTATATACATAACAAAAAAGTGTGAAACAACTGAAAAATGTCATATTCTAGGTTCTTCAAAGTAGCCACCTTTTGCTTTGATTACTGCTTTGCACACTCTTGGCATTCTCTTGATGAGCTTCAAGAGGTAATCACCTGAAATGGTCTTCCAACAGTCTCGAAGGAGTTCCCCGAGAGATGCTTGGCACTTGTTGGCCCTTTTGCCTTCACTCTGCGGTCCAGCTCACCCCTAAACCATCTCGATTGAGTTCAGGTCCGGTGACTGTGAAGGCCAGGTCATCTGGCGCAGCACCCCATCACTCTCCTTCTTGGTCAAATAGCCCTTGATGCCTTCAGTGTGACTCTACAATTTTCATAGTCATGAAAATAAAGAAAACTCTTTGAATGAGAAGGTGTGTCCAAACTTTTGGTCTGTACTGTAAATAAATCTATTATCCCAAAGTTGGAGTTGGAATTCTAACTGAACCTCAGTCCTCCTCACCCTTCATCAGTACCTGACTTTACTAATTCCTTTGTGGCAGAATAAGCACAAATCTCAACAAGCACAATCCAGAATCTGGTGGAACATCTTTTAAGAAGAGTGGATGTACAGTAGCCAATGGGGACTAAATGTGGAGTGGGATGTTCAGTGGGTAGAATATACATAATGTATCAGGTGTCCAAAAACTTGTCCATATAGTGTGTGTACAGTATAGAGCTGTTTATCAAAAAGCCTTCTTGTTACCTACTTGGTGGGCTTTTAGGAAAGCTCCCTTTCAGTAGTCCTTAATAATTTAAGATTTAGCAAAGATGGAATTCAGATGCCAAGGGCAAGGCCTTCTTGATGGAGTTTGGAAGTGAGCTAAGCTATGTAACTTGACCAAGAAAACAATGAGCAGCTCAGAGGAGACCAAAGACTTCTTTCAAAACTCAAATAAAACATGCAGAGACTCTGAAATCAAGGCATGGCACATTTTCCCCTGTGTTCTCATGGATCTGATTCTGGCACACCATAAGAAAGAAATGCACTGCACTATTCTCCTGAGTATTCATCACATGGAAATAATGCTGCAAATCAGGCCTGCAACTTCAGAAGGCCAGTTTGAAAGAGACTAATTGTTGGATTGTTATCCCTTTATACGTCTTACAGTCTAAACGCCTTCACTGTGAAGCCGAAAGCAGAACTCTGCGCTGATTTATCAAGATTAGAACCATGGGAAACGACATCTGTGCATATGCAGAGATGCAAAACACACCATGAATTTCTGGAGCACTTTCAGAGAGGAACTGAGCATTTCAGGTAACGTTTTTTTAGGGGATTTGTTGATTATGTCCAGTGTGATTATAGCCATTTTGGTTGAAATTATGGGATATTATTACAGTCCTATAGGACTAATGGCTAAAGCACTATTGATGTCTTGTGATTTTTAAGATATCTGTGTATATAAGAATGCATGTCTATGAAGAAATCTAAATCTAATCACTCTTTAAGGCAATTATGCTCAAATAGGCCAGCACATTTTGGATAATTAGATGTTGAAAGAGTAATCAGCTCAGTGTAATATGGCATAGAAATCTATCCTAAGAAGAAGTTTCAGTGTTCTTCTGTTGGCTCTAATGGCTATCTTGGTTTTCATTTTAATCTCATAATAATTCCAATATGCATTTTTCGGTCAGTAATTACACTTAATTCTATTTGGGGTAGAAAATAAATAAATAAATAAATTAAGTCATCTCAGCATTTTGTTGAGATTAAAAAACATCTGCTTTTTTTTCATTAGATCCCTGGAAAGTTGGAGGAAATATAGTTCCAAATGAAAGCCTGGAAACACTAGGCTCTGACCATTATGCTTCCATTTTCTAACGATTTAGACAAATAACTTGTTTAACAAATTGTATTATTTACAATGCACATACAAGGCAAAAAAGTCTTAACAGACAGACCAGAAAGTGCACTACTGGGCCCTTGAGCTAACATGCTAACAAGCAGTAAACTCCATTATGCAAATAACATATAAACAGGAGTCTATTATAATCGCTGTATGTTACTGCATGAATACGATGCATGATAACTACAGCTACGCTTGGTATTTAATATTGTGTAAAAAAAATAGCAATTGATCCAGAACATCTCAACATTATTCAGTGAATGTGAAGTGAATTAGATCTTTACTGTTATCACACCCTTAGTGCACAGTGTGCAGAACACCCTGAGTAAATATAAATGTAAAACAAATTCTCCTGGACCCAACGTGCAAGATGCATGTATAACATACAGAGTGCTGACATGACATAAATAAAAGTACAGCAGGAATAGGAAGCAAGCAGGGAAGAGGTATGGGAAGCAGCTGGGTTACGTACAAAAATAGGCAGCAAGGCATAAATACCTCAGTCACATAAAAAGAACATTCAACATGACAATAAAACATTAGAGTAAACACAGACAGCATTTTTTTTTTTTTACAAACAACTGGTCATGAACCGAATAACCTCTTTCCATACATGCAACCCATTTCTTTGAATCCCTAACTTACTTTGCACTTTTGACCAACTCCCAAACCACTCCACCCCACCCCACCCCAGAAAACAGACATAATCAAGCTGGATGCCCGATTCTCCATTCCTGGGTCTAAAGTCCCATGTAACATCTAACACAAATGTCCTGGAAACCCACCTTCAAAAAAATGCATTTTCCATATAGACTGCTTCACCCAGAGGTTATCTGAAGTTCTTCTTAGATCTGTGAGGAGCCTGTCCCAGCCCGCTGTATGAGAGACCCCCTAAAGAGGAGCTTCAAAGAAACACACCAGTCCTGTTCATCTGACACTGAACCTATTCTTTCATCTCCTGCAACTGGAATTCACTGACTTGTGGGAACTCAGGATGTTGATCCAATTAATCATTCACTAAGCAGGTGTTGTCAAATCCAAATCCCAGACTTATAAACATTAGAGTCACAGTAAAATATATATACTCAAGTAGCATACTCAAGTAGAGTTATTGGAGGATCAACATTTGATGTGATTTTTAAGCTCTGTTTAAGAATATACAGCACAGCTCAGGTCAGAACAAGAGTGTAACAAAAATAAAATAAAAAAAGGACAAAAAAACGTGAATAGAGGGTGAATAGAGAAATAAATAGTTTAACATTAGCAAAATCTGCAAATGCGTCATTTTGCCAAACTCTCTATTGATTTTATTAAAAAAAAACCTGACAAACTAACAAACCTTTAGAATATTTTTAAGCCTAATACACATAAGATTTGCACTTCTCCAAAACAGTTCGAAGCCTGGATAAGCCTAGATACTGCAGACCTGTACCATTATCTGCTGCCGTAATTAAAGATCCTGTACTGTTCTGTTCTGTACTGTTCTGTTGTCTTAAATATTATAAATATATAAATATAAATATTCTTATACACAGCATCTTTTCAAAACACTTAGTAATGCTTGACTTTAAAGTATACCGATTTAGAAATTCGATAATTTATATTTATATTTATATTTTCTGGCCACTGTCATCTCTAGCTCATTTAATATGAACCTAGATGGACTTCAAAACCATGTTCTTCAAATGAAACCATGTCTTAAAGTAAGTAAAATGGAAAAGCCACAATATTAGAGCAATCACAACTTGAACTTGTTTGAAGTAATTACGGTTTAATCTAAAATAGTGTCTAATGACCTGAAACCTACTTGTTGTTGCACTGTTAAGAAACGATAAATACTTTTTACTACACTGACTACATGCACATAGTACATGCAAAGCACTACATACATTTCTGTCAGAGCTGTCAGAAGATCAGGAAGTGGGTGTGTTCATTGCAAGCCCTCTGACTGTGGGTCAGAGCCTTTGTGAAGGCAGCTGAATCAACATGAGGTTGATGATCTGCAAAAAAATCAGTTCCCTCAGTCAGTCCCTAATCATCAGGCTTCCTACACACATTCTTTAGCCTTTTCTGAGAGAGAGAGAGAGAGAGAGAGAGAGAGAGAGAGAGAAAGACACAGCAAGAGAGGTAAAGAGAGTCTTGCTCTTGTTGCTACATGTCAAAAGCACATTCAATAAGAATGAATTATGCACAAGATACAAACAAGTATAAGATATAAACAAGTGATATTGAATAGGTTTCGAAGAATAATATTTACAATCATCCTTAGCTATATGAGATAAAACCAAACCCGGTTCAAGAATTTAAACTTAGTGTACAATGTGAAATGTTAAGTGATTAGACCCAAAATCACAAGCAGGATCCCAGTAGGCTTTTCAGGCAAAAAAAAAAAGATGGTCTCCATTACTCAAAATGTCATCAAAGTGCTTGCTTCTTCATTTGTGCATTCAAGCTATGAGGAATACAATTATTTTGAAATACTACTACTACTACTACTACTTCTACTGATACTACTGATGATGATAATAATAATAATAATAATAATAATAATAATAATAATACATTTGATTTATGTACCACAATTAATACAAAAAATGTTTTTAGTAGGTATAACAATTAAACAAATTATACTAACGATCAATTTGCAGAGTTGATGTGTTTCATTTACAAGTTCAGTGTTCAGATAAAATCAAGTTCAGAGGAATATTAACAATCATTAATATTCTCTAATTCCAATCATGTGGACTTTCTTTGGGTATAATTGAAAGCATTAGTAATTCACTATATAGTGTTAATTTTCAATTAATTAATACAGAAATTTAATTTGTATAAATGTTCACTAATCACAATGCATTTTAAGCGAGTTCTACACATAAAACATATCACATATCATAACCTTGTTCTTAAATGTGATTAAATGCACATTATTAACCTGTGCATGTTAATATCATTAACAGCAGCTACGCTAATTCTACGAGGCATCCTGAGGTTGCACCAGCTCCAGTTACGTCCCACCTCATGAAGATTGTGGACCTCTAAAGAAATAGATGACCATCTGGAGATGTACCAGCGCCATTTTTATTCCACTTCATGTAGAGTTTAGACATTGGACCTCTTTGCATTTTAAAGGCTCTGACATGAAGAAGCTAGTGTTGGATCTCAAATGTTGAGCTATTTTATGAGTTGTTCAGTAGCTCCTGGTTCCATAACTTCAAATGACTGTATAAAACTGTAGACTTAAAGTAGAGTTAAAACTGTACAATCTTACATTCCAGTGCTCATGTTAGTGCTCTCTCTCTAGAGTTCTGTATTGTTTTAAAGACTATAATCACACTTTTGATATCACACAAATGAGGATGGGTTCCCCTTTTGAGTCTGGTTCCTCTCAAGGTTTCTTCCTCATAACATATAAGGGAGTTTTCCTTACCACAGTCGTCCCAGGCTGCTAATCAGGGATAAACACACATCATTCACCTTAATTCTTAAATTCTGTAAAGCTGCTTTGAGACAATGTCCATTGTGAAAAGCGCTATAGAAATAAACTTGACTTGACTATTAACAGGTAGGTATACTTTATTTAATAAGCAAAATTGTAATGACTGAATTGTTACTGGTATTGATTCAAGAACTGGTGTTGCTATTATTTGACCTAGATGGAAGCAGCCATGAAATTAGTCAAATATAAAACCGTTATGGTCAATAACAAGAACAAATTCAGTTACAATAATGTTATTTTAGGAAGTACAGTTCACACGGCTGACTGACAGAGAGAGAGAGAGAGAGAGAGAGAGAGAGAGAGAGAGAGAGTTTTCAGGCTGAATCATGCCAGACTGCTCTGTAGCATTAGCCAGGACAGGCTTCTTTCCCCAGGTCTGAGCTTTACAATCCATTTTATTAAACCCTAAGAGACATTTTAGCTGAGCATCAATAAAAGGGGAGAACTGTGAGAAGTTCTATGCTGGGCAATTCTTATTACTCAACACTGCACTCCAGGAATATGGATTATTTTACAGTGTAATGTTGCTAATAGCAAAGCAAACAAGCCTAGTTAAAACTCTTAACCTTTACATTTGAGTGATTACTGGAAGGTGATTCTTTTCACAGCTCTCAGTGTTCAGTGTTTGAATAAAATCTAAACAGTTTATGATAATAAAACAAACACAGGAAGTGAGGTAATGTGTCTCCTGTCAAAGCTCAATCATCCGCACACCAGTTTGGTGTTAACTATTATAGACAGTATAAACACTGCCGTGCCACACTGTAACCTGGGTGTATGTACAGAAAACAGAACTCATAGGACAAATAGTGATGTATTTTGACAAGACATCATAAAAAAGTATTCTGACATTTAGTCATCTGTCTCACAAAACAACAAAACAAACCCACACCATGAGCATTCATATGGTCCTGCTTATGCAACATGTTTATTTTTGTTGCTTTTGCGCTTGTGATTAAATGTAAACTCGATAGACATCCATTCACAGCACACAGATGGCTTATGTTTCACTTGCCTGGCACTTTCCATGTGAACTTAACAAACTTTCTAATTCATCCAAATTTCAAAAAATTCACAATAGTTATTTTTTATTCCACTTTCATTTAACAACCATTTGAAACTAAATCACATAACATTTTTACTTTAAAGTGATATACACTAGAAGAAGCCACCTCTGAAATTAACGTATTATAGTGACCATGACTGCAGAACAAGTAAAGTCTGGAGGCTCCTTTTGTATTAACTAACACACATTCAGTGGGTGTACAAATTTATAGACAGATTATAGACTGATAGAAGACTCATGAAGAACATTAGACATTTGCTAAGGGGTATGCAAGATCATGGTTGGTACGCCCATCCCCCTCCTGTAAAAAGAGGATTAAATACAAGAATAAATACTTTTCATCTAGTGGGGCACCGCATATACTGCATACCCCATTTTTGTTTCTCCGCATACAGGTGACAAGAAACAGGTGTGAGTGATCAGTGATGTGATTCAGCCATGTAACATGCAGAAGTAATGCCATAATCCTGACGGTTATACTGCAATGTTTTCATATATTTCCTCATTTTTTTTACCAACACTATTCAATTCTCTATCTGGCCTCCTAACCTGAGGCCTGATTAGTACCACCATTTCTCAGGACCAGAAGTGGGACAATAACATTGACTCCACTGCTAAAAAAAGGCCCGGCAGAGGTTGTACTTCCTTCGCCAACGGAGAAAATTCAACCTGCCACAGGAGCTGCTGAAACAATTCTACTCAGCCATCATTGAGTCCTGTGTAGATCTATAATTGTCTGGTTTGGTTCAGCTACCAAAATCAGACATCAGGAGGCTCAGAAATTGCCAGTGTAAATCTTCCCTGAATTATGTATAATTAAGAAACAAATCAAATAGACACAAATGATTTACAGTCAGCCCATATTGCTACAGTAATTATCACAGGCAATAAACAACTGTAAACAGTATGAACAATTTGCCTTAAACAACTGAAGTGCAATAAAGTGACAATGCATAGGGTTAGCTTTGGCTCAACTAGCTAATCCTAAGCGTCGCTCAGAGTGGTGTAATGTCCCAATGAGCTGCTGTATATTGAGCTGTTGTATAATATTATTATGATATATTCACACCCTAAATTTCACATTAACATAATGCTAGCTGTGCCTCTGCAACTCCTTTGTCCAGGCCTCTGCTGATTTCCCCTTAAGCTTGTGAGTAAAAGAGAAATACCAAAATGAATTCAACACCATGCTCCTTAATCAAAAAAGTCCCAGAGAGCAGGCATTACGCCATTCCTGGAATGCAATTTAATAAACTTACAGGAGGCTTTTCCATTGCTTATGGGAACATCAACAAGTTCTCACAAGTGGCAACCATGACTAATGTGGTGTTTTGTGATTTTTGCCATGGTAGGCAAAAAGTTCCACCATGCACATGTGCAAGATTAAAACTAAGATGCTTTTAGTGTTAATACGTGTCTGGTTTTATTAAATCTGTCTGTAAGGGTAATATAAAAAAAATGACAAAACTAATGTCACATAGTTTATTGTCAGGCGGAAGAACGTGCCGGAAACCGAAGTGCAACTTACGCAGGTTTTTAATGAAAACAAAAGGGCAAGGCAGAAAACGGCAACCAGAACGAAAACTCCAGGTTTACTAAACCTGGTGAAAGCTATGACCAGAAAGTTCTGAGAACTAACAGAGTCCCGCAAACAAAGAGTAACAAAACCAGAAACATAGTATCCGTAGCTTGGGTAGTCCAGCAATGTTCATCAGCCTAAGCTGTAGAACGGACAATGAGCTGGTGGGTGAACAAATATTATATTGCAAGGGGGCTGATGAGTGCCAGGTCTGGATGATTAGTAGGTAGGAGAGCTGCTTGGAGTGATAGGTGGGGTAGGTGAAGGTGTGGCTGGTGGATCCCTGATATTTATAGACACATACACTTCTAGAGAGTAATTTGAGAGGTCAGTCTTGTGCTTATCTGCAGCATCTCTGCGGTTGGATGGAGATCCGCCAAACGTAGATCCGTAAATGCGGGGGAATAAAATTATTAAAGCCCCTCTTTGAATAGAAGCAATCAATGCAAATAAGATATATTAAAAATGCTAAAAAAAATAACTATTATTGCTCCAAATTATTCTTTCATAATTCTTTCTGGAATGGATCCAAAACCAACCTTATCAAACTACATTTACTAAACCTGATTTGTAGTAGATGTTGCACATGCACTTACAGTCGCAAAACAAAACAAAAAACTATAATGTTGGCAAGTCAGGGCGGATTACTTACTGCAATACTGACTCAGCAACAAGGAAGATTTGGATGAAAAGATGTGATTTTATAAGGTAAGATATTTTTTATATATTTATAAATGATTTACACTTAAACATCATAATTATTTAATCTCTTTTGTCTTGATTTAATAAAAAAATTTAATACAAATAAATAAATAAATAAATAAATAAATATTTAGAGTAGCTTTGATCATTTTAAGATGTACTGTCGACTCACTATGTGCATCATGTTTACAGATTACGTGTTTGTTTTCTAAACAGCTTTGTCATCTTGACGTACATTTTTCTTTGCTAATATGCTAAACTCTCAAACATACATAAGAATGTTCTCTAAATGCAAATATTTGTAATTTGAATTATTGTAAGATATATGGTGGGAAAATACACTAAGGCTATGATTTAATAAATATTTGCATGTAAAAATAAAACTGCAAACCTTTTTCGGGGTGCTTCTGTAGTTAATGCAAATAGATGCAAATGAATTCATCTTAAGGATAGGCATTATATATATGCATACACCGTTTTTTCTCTTTTCAAAACTTTAATAAAATATTCAAAATACAATTAGCTCATTATCGCAAAAACTGAGACTAATTCTCAAAATTGCATGCTATGTGACTATTAGCATGACGCTTGATTTTTCTCATTCTCATAAGTTTCTTACAAAAACTAGGGTTTTCACATAAAAAAAAAAACATTCACATCACACACAAGCTTTGTGTTTATTTATAATGGGATCTTATAAGACAATGTTTAGTTTATTTATTAATAGATAACGGTACTAAAAATCAGATTTTGGTAATAATCCAGCATGTGGTCAAATAAACTTTGGTGACAAGAGAAAATATTTGATAATTAAGATTTCTACATAATTTCTTTGTTTTTTATATAATTCATATAATTCTATTATTTTTATATTTCTATAATCAGATTCCTAAGAAAAGTCATAAAATACAAAATTTATGTGTATTTGGCTGGGAGTTTATCTTGAATACTTTTTGACCATCTGATATATTTATAAATGAATATGCTTAATGCTTATATATATATATATATATATATATATATATATATATATATATATATATATATATATATATATATATATATATATTATTAGAGATATATCTCACAAAAGTGAGTACACCCTCACATTTCAGCAACCAGTGTAGTATAGCTTTTAAAGGAAATTAAACTGTAACTGCTGTATGTTGAGTTATTTTCAGAGGACAGTAAATATATACTACTATACAAGCTGTACATTGACTAAAATCTAATATAAAAATAATAAAATATATATATGATAAATATATACGTGTGTGTGTATATATATATATATATATATATATATATATATATATATATATATATATATATATATATATATATATATATATATATACAGATTCAGACAGCTGGGTCATAACACTGGAAAAGAAAAATAATTCATTCATGGGACATAAAAACCTGCTCAGTCTGCTGTTAATGGATTCACCATTGCTGAATCTAAATGCTCCCATATCCATAGCAGAGAAATGATCCCACGCAGGCTCGGCCTACATAAATCCACTTTAATTTAAAGCCAAAAAGAAAAAAAGAAAGCACAGAAAATAAAGGAATAAAACATTGATTAGAATACTCATGCAAGTCTTTACAAAGCTTTGACTTCCATACTACCAAATTCCATGCTGTATTTTTTTTTACAATTTAGAGCTTTGATGTTATTTAAGATACAGGAAAATTCAATGTTTTTCTGCAAGACATTTATATAAGTGAAAATGAAAAATCTATGTTCTTTAAGCATATTGTTGTCCATATGCATCCAATCAGAACATGTTTAATTCAAGTATACTGTCAGGGTTTGCCAGAAATGAGCAAACAGCTCTACTAAGTAGTCATATTGTTCACCTCAGCACAGTTCTCAGGACCACCAAGCAGCCTGAAAAGCTAGACTAAAATCTATCTCAAGTAGACTAGCAATCCCTCCTATTCTACTCATGATTCAAGCATGGACTGCATCTGATTAGGACAAGTCACACAGACAGCATGGAATGAGGGACAGCTGTGTCATTTCACAGAAATTTGTCTCCATAATAAAATGATTATTATGATTGTTGTGGTTAATTATGAATTACTGTTATAGAACTTAGGAAATGGAAAATAGGGATCTTTGGCATGTGTAAATGAGAGACACAAATAAATGGGATGAAAAACTAAACCATGTGGGAACTGGTGTGTGGGATTGAAATTTGAAAGAGCTGCCTGTCACTAAGGCATAAACTGAATCATGCTATAGAACTGAATTTATGTAATTGGAGATGGCAAAGGGACATACTGTGTATGTAATATTTCTGTTTTTGTACAGTGGCAAGAATAAAAACTGGAAAAAAACGGTAGCTGTTATTGTAATTAAAGGGCAACTAGCCTTAAAATATCTTTGAAAGAAAAGAATAAAAAGGGTCTGCAATTATGTGGTAATTCACAGAAAGCTTTTTTTAAAGAAATGGATTACAATGACAGTTTTCACAGAGGTGTGGAGACAATGGGTTTCATGGTGAATTCAAGATCTAGGTCAGTAAGAGCAACATTGGAGAAACACGATGATAATGCATTTGTGGATTTTTTCTTTGCACAAAGTGCTAGCATGTACCAAGATCTAGAGTGTGTTGTACTTCATTTATTGTGCTAAACAGAGAAGTATATTATAGGAAGGGCATAGAAAAGCTCATAAAGGGAATACATTAATCCATGATGTCAGAAATGAAACTCTGACAGTCTGAATGCCTGAAATCGAAACTGACAATTCTACTGACACAAATAATGGAAGTAAAGAGATGTCTGTTAAAAGACATAAATATAGAAAAATAAAGAATTATAACATAGCATTTTCGAAACCTCAATTGTGGATAGTCAGAGATTGATTTTTATTTCAGATTATTTTCCTTAGCCGCATGGCTCTGACAATAGCTCTGGCTCTAGTTCAAATGATTTATGTTTTATATGAATGCTCTCATTCTAATATGTTACAGTTTCTTTGTCAACAGCCTATTCACAGAGACCTCTATTGGGGTACTGTTATTGAAAAATATAGGTGTCTACTCATCAAGCAATCTGTCATGGATTACTATCTGGTAACAGTATGGTCCCTACACTTCTTGAGAAGGTGATGAAAATGTAACATATTACATTTCAGGAATGTCCAGAATATTTAGCTTCTGCTGTCTTTATTAAACTGCAATGCTTTATAATCCCAGTATGTGGTATCACCAAGAAAAGGTTGAGTTCTGGATCTGGAGGTTTCCATGATGCTTATGGGAGTTTCTCTTGCATCTATTGTCTCTGGCTTGCTCGTTAGGGATCTAAAGATACTGTAAGTCCGGATTTCTGGAAAGTTGTTTTGTGACAGTGGCTGTTGTTTAATAAAAAAAATTTGCAAAACTTTTGTCAGTTTTTCAGGACAACCACTGTGAGGAATATTCTGAGACTGCACATGAGACTATTGTTATCCATGTGTCATCACATGAGTTCTATATCCACTGTAAAAGAGGCCCAGCAGGAAGGATACAACTTCTGCAAATTGGAAACAGCAGTGCTGCTTAGTCATACTATTTACTGTAAAAAGAATTAAGAATTTTTTAAAATTAATGAGAGTGAATTCGCTCTACTGAGTGAATCCGTGCAATGAACTCAGCTCACAATAACATTACTGAAAGCAGCAGTACAGTCAGACCTTAAGCTTCCTCAAGGCACACACAGATCTGAGTCAAACACTGCTTACTTTTCTTACTAAAACTGCCTGGAAATCATTATGTTGTGTTCACTGGTGGATAAGAAAAATATTGCTACATTTTCAGCAAAAGCATTGCAGGATTATATTTGTCCTCATTTCCAAAAATAATTTTGTTACAAAAACAAGTCAGCTTCCAAATTTCACCTAAAAATTCCAGCTCTTGATCCAGAAATTAAATTCAGAGTTAAAACATATGCAAAATACACATCAGTACAAATATGAATGAGTAGTTCAAAAGATTGGGTGTGGATTTTATCCTGTCATGTGTTTTTTTTTTCGTACAGCACTGTTTTCTGCAAACCAATCAAATTCCACAGCAATCAATTTGCTCACAGAAACCCCATCAGACCCAGATGTGTTTTCAAACCTCAAGACAGCTGGATTTAAGTGTAGTTCAAGATTAGTCTGGGTTGAGTCTGTAAATAAACCTATGTAAATCAAAGTGGCTGTCCGCATCTTGAGATTAACAGCCATGGCAAGACTATAAAAGGGCAAGCTCAATCAGGTGTTTCCTGTTCTGAAGTTTTCTACGGTGAGCTGAATTCTCAGAAAATCTGGAGAACCACAGAAAGATATAATGATTTTATTTTCTTAAATTAACTAATGTAAGGTTTCAACCAACCGAAAAAGAGGAATCTTGAAGTCATTGATTGGGGTCAGAAAATGATTATAAGAAGTACGAGATGCCATAAGGAAAAAAGTCAGTACATATGCAACAAAAGACATTTCTGCTGCAAGGATGTTATAATATCAAGGATTATTTGGTAGCTCGCTAATGAGAACAAATTGAAAGTGGTATAATTCACTAAGATGATATAATGTTACTTTAAAATTAATAATGCATTCAATTTGATTCTCAATTTTCACTTTTTGGACTAAGCAGACATTTTACTTAGGGAAAGTGTTTAGTTTTTAGGAATAAATAAGTTAGACAATGACAAATTTGCCAATGCGGGCTTTTAAAACAAATAATTTATCAGCTCTAACTGAACATCTAAGCAAATTTAGCAGCTTGCGTCATACCTTGTGAAAGAGGAAGCTGTTAGCACTTAAGCCAGTGCCAAGCCAAGTATGCTGCATGTCTTAAACCTCATACAGGAGTGTTCTCTAACTTCATGTCTATGCAAGTTTTTTCTTAAATGGTAAGCAAAGTCATTCTTTCCACAAGTGGCATTCTATTTTCATAGTCTTGATTCTGAATACAGCTCTTCTCTAAGGTTACTCAGGGGAACAAAACAAGTCCTGCATGATAGGGAAAATGTATGCACACTCTCTGGGTCAAGCACATGTGTGTATAATTGTGTTAGACAAAGACAGTCAGAGACAAAAAAAAAAAAATGCAAGAGAAAGTGCTCAAATGTTTATTTAACTGTAATAGAAAGAAAGAAAGAAAGAAAGAAAGAAAGAAAGAAAGAAAGAAAGAAAGAAAGAAAGAAAGAAAGAAAGATTTATCCGTTTATAGCTACATTTCATGTTTTGGAGTGAATTGAGAACACTTATCACACTTATATTTATGATATAACAGCTATACACCATCATTCCCTCTCTAGATTCTCCCTTTTCCTTTTTAGTCAAGTTAATATGGAAAAATAAAAAATTCTTACTTTACCAAGAAACATATTTCTGATGACTTTTCAGTTTAACAGAATTAAATTGTATACTATCAGATGAGTAGTGTACTGAAATGTATGGAATCGATATAAACTTATTAATTGAATTGTTTTTTTCTGCATATTGTGCATACTAAGCCTAGATGTATTGTATTTCCTTAAAAAGGAAGAATCGCAACCATTACTATTTATGCATAACTGTGGCAATGTGCAATTACTTAACATTTTGTGTGACTGAGAGCAATATTCAATGTAAAGTAAAGACAGATGAAGAGACCGGCACCCAAATACCCCAACACAGCACAGATGTTTGGCATCTCTGGTGCTGTGCAGTTTTATGTTAGACATCCTTCTATCTGAACAGGGGAGCTCAATAAATCCCAGAAGCAGAGGTAAACTCCAAACTCAGGTGGCTTTTGTTAACAAGCAAATACTTGGCAAAAGATAATAAGCATAAACAAAAGTCCAGGAACTTATATCTAGGACAGACTTATAGGACATTAAGACCCCTGCACACTTTATTGAACATATACTGCAGTTGGATTTGCAAGGTAGCCATTCGGGCCTGTCACAATGCAATCATTCTAAAAATAAATGGGAGACGAGCTCCAGGCCGACACTCTGGCATTCCAGGTTGGGAGAAGCTTGAGCACATGGAAAAGTCCGAGTAGCCCAGTGCTCCAGCGGAGCCAACTTTCCAGACCATCCATCAAAAAGTAAGCCTGGAAAGGGCCCGGGTTTCTACAACATAGAAGGGGGAAAAAAGGTATAACATCAACCTGAACGTCAGACATCATGCTGGGGAAGCTGTATGAGGTCCAATGCTGATGCCATGTGACTGCACAGACTCTTATTTTGACTACACCTTAGAGGTAAAATGCACTTTGAATGTCCCAGTCAGATGTTCAAATATGATTTAACATCACTCAATAATCATATTTCTCCAAAAAGTATTTACTGTATGTGGTGATGAAGCTCAGCCCTTTCATGTTGTTCCAGCAGTAGTCTGCGGTCTGGTTTCCATTCTGAAACCTCACACGAGATGCAGTGTGTTAATAAAGTGGCATTAAGCTACAATAAAATCATGATTCATTAGTCATCAGGGTGTGTATGACTTACAGGAGGGTCTTGCGAGCACAATGACATCAGACTTCATACCAGAGTTTTAGATCTAAAATTGTGCCTGGCAGCTGCAGGCTATATTGGCTATAATGATCTGATATAATTTACCAAACTTCAGGGGAAACATGACTGCTTGATGACTTTAGATAAGTAAGTCTCATTAGCAAGATTTCCCAGCAAGCCTTTTCCTAAAAAGACTAAAGACTAAAGACTAGTAAAAGACTGCTGAAGTAATCATAAAGTCCCCTAATCATCCTGAATAAACTCATAGTGAACATAGTTTTAAAATACTTTAAAACTGCTTAACCGTATACAGTTGCAAAGGAGTAATGATTATGATCCATAGAATCTTCTCAGAGTCACGCAGGTTTGCTTGTCATTGTCCTATTAGATGCAAATCTACATGTGGAATTCTCGTTCGTGACGATGTCTACTGTTGAATTCAGTATACAAATTGAAATAATTTGCCAAACCATCCAGCTGGCCTTATGTCATTGGTGAATCAAGCATGAGGCTTAAGACCTACATGAGTCACAGGATACACGCAGTGGTTACAAGCTATATGCCAATGAGCAAAGGTTTAAATCTTAGCACCAAAAGAAATACACAAAACAGCCAGTGCAGCGTCAAAAGATGGAAATGCCCAACTAACACATAAGCTGTAACTCCTGAAAAACAAAACAAACGCTTTCCATGATTGAATAAATCTTCCAGCTGTATCTAGACACTCAATAACTGCTCACACTTTATACTGACCCCAATACAGAACATGCAATATAAATTAATTATAAAATGAAGTAGTTCTGTGCTTATGTATATAGTTCAAATGAGGACAGAGGAAAGAAATGTGGTTCTATTTTTATAACAAGCTGTTCACTGAGGCAAACGTTCAGAATTGAAACCGGCTCCACACATTCAAGTTTCTAATATTGCAACTCGATTCCATGTCTCTTGTGTTCAGCCATCACCTCTCCTTTGTCCACAGATGGATCTCCATATCTTTGTCTTTGCCCCAGCACCGCAGTCTGTCTCACAGACCAGTATTCAAAGCAAATTCAAGCCCCAGCCACAATGTTTTACTTGGTTTCCTAAGAAACCGTTTTTAGATCTGGGATCTCGGCCATGTATTGGGAAAAAGAAAAAAATCTGGATTTAGAAAAGAGGACTGATACACAAGCCACAAAGTGGGGGAAGTAAAACTCCATCCACTCCACATATGAATTTCTTTTGGAGTCAGCAGTTTGTATTGCAATAACGCTGCTGTGAACTTGACGATGCATTGAACCCTCAGTAGATACAATTACAAGATCTTTATTGCTGGTTAAGGATTCTTGCTGTTTATTGAAATAGATCAGTGCAACAAGCTGCACAAGCCTCTCACAAAGATTTGGGGTTTAAATGAAACCACAAAAGCTGCTATTTTCTCACGATTACACATATAGAGTGCTATGAAATAGTTTGAGGGAATTTTGGCCATTCATTTTTTATGAAATTCCAAAAGAACTGCAGAGCAGCATAGTGATATAAGAGGTAGCTCTGCTGCCTTATGTCTCCAGGATCTAGAGTGTACTGTCTTTGCGGACTAAATAGTCAAGTCAAGTGGCTTTAATGTCAATTCAACCATATTTACCCGAAACAGACCACAATCAAACAAAACATCAATGGTACTACAAAAAACTTTCAGAACTACTTCAGACTACACATTGGCACAATTTTACATTCCCTTAAGTGTGAAAAAGTATATTATTGTGTGTTTATGGTTTCCAGAGATGGATTGCATCCAACACAGGGTCTATTCCCTCTATTAGATATAGAGATAATTCCAAGTTATTCCATTGACCTTGTTATACCTAAGGTTAAGAAATAGAGGAATTGGGGAAGTTGTAGCACAGGGGAAAAGATGTTGGACTGCTGATCGGCAGGCCATTGGTTCAAATCGCACCACTACCAAGCTGCAACTGCTGGGCCCTTAAAGCAAGGTCCTTTACCCCAAATGCTTATCCGTGTAACTGAGATAACTGTAATTCACACTGGATTAGGGGCGTCTGCCAAATGCCATAAATATATTAATCTAAGGCAAACATTAAATACAAGATTCAATCTAGTTAAACAATGGCCAATTTTTTTTATGATTCTATTGAAAGATTTCCAGTCACGAATATCAAAGTCTAATTCTGAGATTTGATCTAACTCAGAGTAATGCTTGTACATTAAAGACAAACACTGTTCAGAGATTTGAGAAAAAAATGATAAATGAGACACTGCACCCTCATAAAGATTATTCTCAGTAATTACCACAGGTCTAACATCACTCACCACAAATTTGTCTGGAACACAAAATAAACAGGAGGGAGATTACAAACTCCACTGGTCTCCCATTTATCTTTTAACAGTCAAAGATCGCAGGCACCCACGCACTGGTTCAGATGTTTTAGGAGATGGGAGTCTTTTATACAGCTAGCAGTATGTTGTAGGATTTATTATTATTATTACTTCACTAATTCAACCTGAAATACAAGTCCAGATTATACAAACAAAAAAGTAATACATACTGTATATGATCCCAGTTAGTCAAGTTTATTTCTATAGCGCTTTTCACAACAGACATTGTCTCAAAGCAGCTTTACAGAATTTAAGAGTTAAGGTGAACGATGTGTATTTATCCCTGATGAGCAGCCTGGGCGACTGTGGCAAGGAAAAACTCCCTTAGATGTTATGAGGAAGAAACCTTGAGCCAGACTCAAAAGGGAACCATCCTCATTTGGGTGACATCAAGAGTGTGATTATAGTCTTTAAACAATACAGAACACTGGAGAGTGAGAACTAACATGAGCACTGGAATGTCAGATTATGAGCAATGTTCTTTCTACAGTCTTATAGAGTCATTTGAGGTTATAGAACCAGGAGCTACTGAGCAACTAATAAAATAGCTCAACAGATCATCATAGATCCAGCACCAGCTTCTCCATGCCAGAGCCTTTAAACACTCAAAGAGGTCCAATGTCCAAACTCCTCATGAAGTGGGATCCAATTGGCACTGGTACATCTCCAGATGGTCCGGGATGTTTGCGGGGTCGGCATCTACTTCTTTGAAGGTCCACAATCTTCATGAGGTGGGACGTGACTGGAGCTGGCTCAACCTCAGGCTGCCACGGGATGTGTAGAGAAAGAGAAACAGTGGAGAGGAAATAGCGTAGCTGCTGTTCATAATATCAACAAGCTTAAGTTGATAATGTGCATGTGATCAAAGGATTTTAAGTTGCCAAATACAGTGTGAGTATACTTAGAAGTTACATGTAATATATATTATACACAGATCAGGCATAACATTATGACCACCTGCCACCAACATTGTGTTGGTCCCCCTTTTGCAGCCAAAACAGTCCTGACCTGTTGAGCATTAACAACCTTTTCAGCAATTTGAGCTACAGGAGCTTGTCTGTTGGATCGGACCACATGGGCCAGCCTTTGCTCCCCACATGCATCAGTGATACTTGATTGTCCATGACCCTGTCACCACTGTTCCTTCCTTAGACCACTTTTGATAGATACTGACCACTGCAGGCTGGGAAACACCACACAAGAGCTGCAGTTTTGGAGATGCTCTGACCCAATCGTCAACACATCACAATTTGGCCCTTGCTAAACACTCTGAAATCTTTAAAATTGCCCATTTATTTCTGCTTCTAACACAACTTTGAGGACAAATTGTTGATTTGATGCCTAATATATCCCACCCACACATGCCATGATAATCACTGTTTTTCACTCATCGGTCATAATATTATAATGTTAAAATGTTATGCCTGATCAGTGTATGATCCCAGTTGCCATATACAGTATAAATATACTTCAAAGTTCACTTTGACCTTAGGTTGGTTTGAATTTGTTACCTATTAAAACCTCTAACATTAATAAAATGAAAAAGCTACAAAGGTAAAAGACCAAATGTAATGCATGAACACAGACATTTTATTTATTTTAAATGAAAATGTTAACAGGATATGTAATTGAACTGTTAGAGAAACAGCCCATTGAGTCCTTTCATTGTTACGTAAAAATGTTTTTTATTTTCCCCAAATATTTATTTGCTTTTGGTTTTTGTAACAAACCAGAATACACTTAGTACATTACTACACTACTAAACACAAAATGACAATAGTGTAAGTCCATCCTAAAATGCACCTTTGTGTTCAAGAGAACTGACTCAATACAAAGTCATTTCCAAATTATACAAAATCACACATTATTGCTTTCAGTATGAAGAAGGGAAAGTCTGCTCCTCTCAGTCGCCTCTTCCTTTCATTCAGAGGCGAGCTGAGAGAAAAAACACTGTAAACACTGACTGTAAACATTTATATGAAACAACATTTCTGCTGATGCAAAACACTGCTATAATGTCCCTGACCTTTTGTTTCTCCTATTTGAGGTAAGCCACTTGACATTTTCCCATACACAGCAAATCAAATCATTGTTAGATCATAATGAAGAGGTGGGAGAGTTTATGCCTGGCCCTCAAAAATCATTTCACCACTGGAAACCTTATTGTTCATCTCACTGTGCATGTCTATGATGCTCGCCTGAAAAATCAACAGTGTAACTTTTACCTCCTACATGGAGTCACTCATCAGCACCTACACACATCCCAGTTGTGAAACTTCATATGGTCTTCTGAGAGAGCTTTAGCTTTAATCCAGAAACTCTGCGTGTGTGTGTGTGTGTGTGTGTGTGTGTGTGTGTGTGTGTACATGCAAACACACTTAAACATTGCCATTTAAATACCTTCTGGAGTAAACTCTTGTTTCCTATATTATACTATTTTAATTATTATACTAACATATTTTAGTTACTATGCTTGATTTGCAATTTTGTTCATTTTCATTTGAATTACATACAATTATCCACTGAAAGTCATCTCAGTTTAATTTCAATAGCAGTAATATTATTTATTCTTGCTTTCTTCAAGTTTTCTGTTTTTAGTGTTTCCTTTCCTCCTTCCCTTTCTAAGAATTTTAATAGTTATCAATAAATGTGGCCTAGAACTGCCTCCTTTTAGAGAAAAAAAACAGCTTTCTCACAGCTAACTCATGTTTAATATTATCAAGAAAGTTCTCCTTTATTGCCTAAAATCAGTAGCTAAAATCTACTTATACATATATACATGCAGTATAATGAACCAGTAGTCACCATTATAACTAACTTAACTGATTACAGGTTTTATCAGTAGAAAACTAGCATACCTTTTTATGCAAAACTAGCATACGTTTTTATGCAAATACAAAACACTGAATTTCTAATCTATATTTTTATTATACATTTATAACATTGTATTCTTTTTTTTTCTGTTTTTCTCTTTGCTTGAAAAGAAATCCTCTACTCAAAACACACACACACTTACTTTATGACTTTAAGGAAACGGCCAGAAGCTCTCTGCAGTGGTCCACTCCTATACACCATCAATCTTCCTCCAACCTCAGAAGATGCTGCTGTGAGCACACGGGCCAATTTATGGCACCACTTATTTCTGTCTTCTGAACCTGCAGCCCTGAGAAAGCACTAATCACAACGTTCATGTATATATGCTGCACGGTTTTCTGAAAGAGGAAGGGGCCTTTAAAAAAAAAAAACATGCAAAACATTTACCACACTTTTTCCTTAAAAACCACTACATGGGCCTCTTTTTCAGGGGCTGGACGGAAAGACTAAATGGCATAGGGTGTGTTCTATAATCTGTATAAAACTAACATCCAAAGTTAGAGTTCAAGTAAAAATTATTACATTGCTAGAAGCTAGTAACTAGCTTGTTTACTAAAGCAGTTTTCACAAAATGCACATGGAAAGACAGTAAACAAACCTGATCTTAAATAGAAAAGACCAACTTTAAATATCTTAAAAGTGCAACAGTGGTGTTAATTTAAGGACTTGCATTATAGAATAAGTTTGATCTTAAACAGGAACAGAAGGTAATAGGGAATGCTACATCACTGCTGCCAGCTACACATCTGTGCTACATAGATGGCGAACACTGGAAGGTGATCCTTCCAGTAAATTCTGGTTTGCTCAGGTGCAGACTTATCCAGGTTTCACAAAATCCTTTTTCATAATGCTTAAGTCATTTAAAATAGCACGGCAATTATTATGTGTACTTTCCATAACAAGTTCTAAATGAGTCTACCTTCACAGCGCAGATTAAAATGTCATTTGGAGTCTGTCTCTCGTTCTGTACAGGAAGCTTCGAGGGAGCAGTTTGTTCCTAAAAGAAACGCCTGGCTGTTTACTCTTAATCCTCTTACAGTAAAACTGAGAGAAAAATGTCTACCTTTAACCCTGAGATTTGCTTTAAAAAAGGTTTAAGCGGTCACTGACAGGATGTATGGAGCCCATAGTCATGTCCACAATTTTACCCCTATTTTATTCCATGAAGGACGTCAAACATAATCCTTAAAATTTCTTAAATGTTTAATAGGTGAATTAAATAATGGTCAATTGGACTTCTTATGTGAAAGGATATAGTCATTTTTAATAAAGTTGTTTTGGCACTGACTGTTACATCCAGGGTGCATTCCCACTTTGGGAATAGCTGTATTTCCAGGACATTGAAATCCACCACAATCCTAAACATGAATTAATAAAATAATATTATATATTTTTTTCTAACAGATATTTAACTTCAATCTATATTTTACATAGAAAAGTGACTAAATAAAGGAAAGCTTTTGGCTGTTACATTGTGCAGGGCATTTTGCTGCATAGTTTGGCTCCACTTGTCCCCATTAAAAGCATGTGTGAGGGTCTCTCATAAGACTCAAGGCTTATCAATCATTTGGCCAATAAATCTGTCAATCAGTTATACAGAAGCACTCCACTCTATCTAGGAGAATGTTAGGCCATTACACTAATGATTTGACCCTCATAAAGATGACAGGATTTGAGAACTGCATGCTATAAGTTGACGCAGATTCCCAAAGGCTTCCACATGGTCTACATAGGGTGAAGTTAAGGTTCTAAAGACAGCTTAATAAAAATTTTAAATCTATAGCCTGAATATTATCAACCACAAGATGATATTAAGTTCATTGTAATTTTATATTAATGTAATGCTGTTCTAAGCAGCCATATTGTGAGTCTTGAAATGTTTAGAAGACTAACCATTTCTTTCACACTGTATTACAGTATTTAACAGCACACATCTATTACATGACTGAATCACTGCAAGTGTCAACCTGGAAGCCAAAACACATAAATTATCTTTATGTGAACCATACGGCTTACATTATACTCTAGATGAGGGATATATCCACAAGAGCCATAACAGCACACAGTATGTACAGAGAAGTTTTCTGATGTAGAATGACAGTACTTCTTTAAATAAAGCGAGTTCCATGAAGACCTGGTTTGGCCAGGTTGGAGTAGAAGAACTCAAGCAGCCATCACAAAGCAATCTTCCTCTTCTTCTTCTTCTTCTTCTTCTTTCGGCTGCTCCGATTAGGGGTCACCACAGCGGATCATCCATCTCCATACCACCCTGTCCTCTACATCTGCCTCTTTCACACCAACTACATGCATGTCTTCCCTCACCACATCCATGAACCTTCTCCTTGGCCTTCCTCTTTTCCTCCTACCTGGTGGCTCTATCCTCAGCATTCTTCTACCAATATAACTCATGCCCCTCCTCTGCACATGTCCAAACCATCTCAATCTCGCCTCCCTCACCTTGTCACCAAAACATCCTACATGCACAGTCCCTCTAATAAACTCATTTCTAATCTTATCCATCCTCGTCACTCCCAACGAAAACCTTAACATCTTCAGCTCTGCTACCTCCAGCTCCACCTCCTGTCTTCTACTCAATTCCACTGTCTCTAATCCATACAACATTGCAGGTCTCACCACAGTCCTATAAACTTTCCCTTTCATCCTGCAGATACCCTTCTATCACAAATCACTCCTGTCACACTTCTCCACCCACTCCACCCTGCCTGCACTCTTTTCTTTACTTCTCTAACACACTCTCCATTACTGTGCACTGTTGCCCCAAGGTACCTGAACTCCTCCACCTTCTCCACCTCTTCTCCCTGCAACCGCACCACTCCACTGCCCTCCCTCTCATTCACACACATGTACTCTGTCTTACTCCTACTGACTTTCATTTCCCTTCTCTCCAGTGCATATCTCCACCTCTCCAAGCTCTTCTCAACCTGCTCACTACTCTCACCACAAATCACAATATCATTCGCAAACATCATAGTCCAGGGAGACTCCTGTCTGACCTCGTCCGTCAACCTGTCCATCACCACTGCAAACAGGAAAGGGCTCAGGGCCGATCCTTGATGTAGTCCAACCCTCACCCTGAACCAGTCTGTTGTTCCTACTGCACACTTCACTGCTGTCACACTGTCCTCATACATGTCCTGCACCACCCTCACATACTTCTCTGACACACCTGACTTCCTCATACAGTACCACAACTCCTCTCTCGGCACCCTGCCGTATGCTTTCTCTAAATCCACAAATCCACAAATGCAATTCCTTCTGTCCTTCTCTATACTTCTCTTTCAACATCCTCAAAGCAAATAAGGCATCTGTGGTGCTCTTCCTCGGAATGAAACCATGCTGTTGCTCACAGATGGTCATCTCTTCTCTCAGCCTGGCTTCCACTACTCTACTTCATGGTGTGACTGATCAACTTAATTCCCCTGTAGTTACTGCAGGTCTGCACATCTCCCTTATGCTTAAAGATCGGTACCAGCACACTCCTTCTCCATTCCTCAGGCATCCTGCCACCTTCCAGAATCTTATTAAACAATCTGGTTAAAAACTCAACTGCTATCTCTCCTAAACATCTCCATGCTTCTACAGGTATGTCATCTGGTCCAACCGACTTTCCACTCTTCATCCTCTTAATCGCTGCTCTCACTTCCTCCTTACCAATCCTATCTACGTCCTGCTTTACCAACTCCACGTCATCCAACCTTCTTTCTATCTGATTTTCCTCATTCATCAGCTGGTCAAAATATTCCCTCCATCTTCTCAACACATTCTCCTCACTAGTCAACACATTTCCCTCTCCATCCTTTATTGCTCTAACTTGCAGCACATCCTTCCCAGCTCGGTCCCTCTGCCTGGCCAATCGGTATAAATCCTTTTCTCCTTCCTTAGTGTCCAACCTCTCATACAGCTCCTCATATGCCTTTTCCTTGGCTTTTGCCACATCCCTCTTTACCTGCTGCCGCATCTCCTTGTACTCCTGCCTACTTTTCTCATCACTCTGTCTATTCCACTTCTGTTTTGCCAACCTCTTCCCCTTATGCTCTCCTTTTCTAGCTGCCTCCCTCATCACTCCTGCAGTAATTTCCCAATCACCCAACACCTCTTCACCACCACAGAGCCCCCGTCTGACCTCTTCCCTGAACCTCACACTACACTCTTCCTCCTTCAGTTTCCACCATCTTATTCTTCTTTCAGTCCTCACTCTCCTCATCTTCTTCTTCGCCTCCATAACCATCCTACAGACCACCATCCGATGCTGTCTAGCTACACTGTCCCCTGCCAACACCTTACAGTCTCCAATCTCCTTCAGGTTGCATCTCCTGCATAGAACATAGTCCACCTGTGTGCACCTTACTCCACTCTTATACGTCACCCTATGATCCTCCTTCTTCTTGAAATAAGTGTTCACCACTGCCATTTCCATCCTTTTAGCAAAATCTACCAATCTAATCAAGAAGGATGAGAAGTTTTCCAATGAAGCCAATTCAAATTCCATATAGACATTGTGTCAGCTTCATCCATTAATTTACACAGAGACACGGATGCTTTATGGCTTTGGTGAATATATACAATCTGGAGATTTAGCTATAAGAACTAAATGCTTCATTCTGGAATTTTCCATCATTTCTTTTCATGAATTAAATGCCTTAATATTTGGCAAAGTACTTCCTAATATAATAGCAATTACTTCACATTATTTAACTGCAACGCTTTACTATTAATGTCTCAGTTGTTACTCATGGAAAACTCATATTGCATTTACATTTGCTGCATTTAGCAGGCGTCCTTGTCCAGAGCAAAGTACAGAAGTGCTTTAAGTCTCCAGCAATGAGTAAATCTACACTGGTACACAAGATTACAAACTCAATATAAATATAACACTTGAATTCTACAAAGCAAATCTGGAAAGTGCTAATTTAAGTGTTTCAGGAAGAGGTAGGTCTTTAACCTTCACTTGAAGATAGTCAGGGACTCGACTGTACAGACGTCTAGGGGAAGTTCATTCCACCACCTCGGTGAAGGAACAGAGAAGAGCCTTGAAGTATACTTACCTCTCATATTGAGAGAAGGTGGTACCAGCCGAGCAGTTCTGGAGGATCTTAGACAGCGTGGTGCAGTGTGAGATGTGATGAGGTCTCTGAGGTAAGATGGTGCTGGCCTATTTAGCTTTGTAGGCAAGCATCAGTGTTTTGAATCTGATAGGTGCAGCTACTGGAAGCCAGTGAAGGAAGCGCAGCAGTGGGGTGGTGTGGGAGAACTTGGGCAGACACAAGTCGTGCAGCTGTGTTTTGGATAATTTGCAGTGGATGAATAGGACCACGTGTCATAGGATCATATGGACAATATCACAACACGTTCATGTCACTCCTCTTTGCCTATTTACAAATTTGTATTTATGTGATTTCATTGGGTTTTAAACAGAGCACTAAAGGGAGCAAAAACAAACCTAGTGCAAAATAAAAGTTTTATTTATCCAGAACCTGGAGTCAAGCCTCAGCCTCTGCTCAGGATTTGTCAGTTCCACACACCTGTCCAAACAGACACAAGTCTACTCTTTAATTATACACACTATAACCTTAACACTCCTACCGAGGCCAAAGAAAGGTGCTTAAACACAGCAATATAATGGACCTGAATCAGGCTCTACTGCAGAGTAAAATTACATGAATCCACCACCACCATTTGGTAAATACACAGAGATGTTTAATAGTTGATATAAAAGATTGTTTCGAACAGAAATGTGAAATATTTATAGATGATCAGTAAATCGATCACTTGGTGCATGAATACATGAGTACAGTTTAACAAAATAAGCTGATATTATTTACTCGTCACACCCTAATGTTTGAAAGGCTGAGTGAACTGGCAGAAATTTTATGCTGAAGAGATTCAAGCTTCAACATACAACTGGTCTTCTTTTCAGTCTGCATTGTGTCAGAAACCAAATAAATCCTTCTGTCTGATGTACTAAAAAAAATCCAACTGCTGTCTGAGGTGAATGCTTTGATGATTTACAGCTTCATTTTGCATAATGCTGAACTGTAAGCTATAATGAATAATTAATACCTCAGTCAAGTGGGAAATATGTGACCATTGAATTTTTCATGCTCAATCTACAGCATGATACACAGTAGACAAGAAATGCTGTCTTCATTACACTAATATATTCCTGCTCCTTTTCTTTACACCACTGTTTGCTCAGTTTTTTCTCTTTACACTCTTGCTGCTTCTAATGGTTCTTTACACTGTTTTTTCCATTCACTAAATGTCCTTTCCTTTTGTCATTGTAGTTTATATCAATGCAGGGATTAATGGATTCTGTATTTCTGCATAATTATGTCAGTATTAAACAATATGCCCTATATAAACAGTATATCAAACCTGGCGAGTGTCTTATTTCGGCTCCACCCCCACCTGAACTATTGGTTCAAATTTGCTAGAACTGAACTAAAGTTCTTGAGGATAACAGAAATGTGGCGCCATCTACTGGATGAAGTATGAAAATAAAGTCGATCACGTTTTATTATTCCCCCTCCATTTAATTTTTTCAAAGCTATTAAGCATATGTCTTTCTGTAGACCAGGCGAAGCCTCTACAATGCTATTAAAAAATATATGTGTTTATTTGTGTTATTTGGTGTTATATCTGGTGTCATTTAAGTGCTGCGAGGTTGATGTGTTTGATTTCGTCCACTCTGTTCTTGTGCATTTGGAAAGCGGGCGTCACCCAGCGGCCACACGAACACTGCTCTCCATACCAGTTAAACGAACCGAGCTTAGAGCTGCACTTCGGACACAGGAGCTGCAAGACAGCATTCATTCATCAGGTGCTTATTGTTGGATTTTCAAAAGCCACAACTCTGCTTTAGCCATTTCATCTCCCATGACAGCGGATAACTATACCATTAGGACACGGTAAAGCCACAGTGTATAATTGTTTTAGTTGTACATACCATGTATATATGTATATATAAATACACTATTCTATGTTGCTGTACTATGCAATGAATGACTGACTGACTGATCTATTACATCATCCTTTATGACAGAATTATACCAAGTTATAACATAATAATAATTATATATTATAACATAATAATAATAATAATTTTATTAATTATTTAAATATTAAACTAACTTATAAAATCATTAAAACTTAATTATAGCACTATTACTTTATTATATTGAATTCAATTGAATTTATTTTTTAGATTTAATCAATCATGCAATATCATTTTTAAAATTTGTATTTTCATGTTTTTTTTTAAGCCTTATCTGCTCTAATCTATTAATTTTTTACTTATAAAATAGACTCTATAGCATTTATTTTATTTACTGTTATATTTTCTTGTTATTCTAATTCAGAAAATATTTTAAAATTAATTGCATTTGTGTGCATTGATAGCAGGAGTGTTTATTTTGTAGTAACAATAATTATAATGTCAGAGTTGCCATCTACTAATGAATAAACCATCAAGACAGGCTTTGATCTTTGCCATGATGTGACTGTCAGCCTGTAACGATTGTAAGCAGCATATTACCTGTCCATCCATCACTCCGAGCAGCGCCTCCTCCATCCACTGAACTGGCTCGATGAAGTAGGATGTGCACTGACTCTGATCTGCTACAGGTCGGCCTCCACTCTGCCTCTTATGGGAAAAAGCAGACGCTCCACTGCCTACACAGTGACTGAGGATGCTGGAGTGGCGGAACAGAGTGCGTCTGGAAAGAAACAAAGCGCAGACACGCACATCAGATGGACGCTGTAAAGATGGAGACGGAAATGAAATGTGATTCAGTTGCAAATTTCACCTGCACATTCTGCATCTGTAGATGGCCTCAGTGTTGTGGCTTTGTGCAGGGTCGACTGCGAATATGTCTCTGGGGATGTTTTTGAGCTCTGAAACCAAATCATACAAATGTAAAAATAGTCAAATACATTCTTGCAGCATGAACTGCAAAGCTGAACAATGCAAAAACAACCAGAAAGCAGTGAGAGTGAATGAAATACCAAACATAGCATAGGAGTTAAACAATGCAAGAGGGTTTTTATGACAGATACACGATATATACTAGAGGTCGGCCGATTAATCGGTTTGATAGGTAATTGCTGAAACTATGGCCAAAAATCCATACCGACTGGTCTTCCGGGTTGCGTTATACAGTACAACAGCGGCCTCTAGAGGCGAATCACTGACACCACGTGCTGTTTATTTAAAATGTCCTTTTTATTCGTTTGTGTAACCTTTTGTTTCAGTTTGAATGCATGTCTTTTAATATCCTCAATATTTATTCATATAATTAATATAGTTCAATTTATTTAATTTAGCACATTCACATGATTCAGTACTGGGTTTTTTGTTTTAACAAAACAATGCTGTTTCTTTGTTTTATTATCCAGTATAGATTGATAAATCAATTGATTAATCGGTTATCGGCAAGTAAATTCCAACCTAGCTATTGTTCCTTTTGCTGATTTACTAGACCAATAAATTTTTTATAGTGTATTATTCTATTCTTTTTCTATTCTTTTCTCTATTTCTTTTTTCTTTTTACACACAAACTAAAATCAAAAAGTCAAAAGCTATTTTGACAAACAAAACTGTCTCAAACAACACAAAAAACAACAACAATCCACACACATCTGGACACGTTGTCTTTCATTCTAAATTACTACAATTTTAGAAAGGAAAAGACATGAGATCATCAGAGTTTACAGACAGCACATACCTGGATATTTCTCAGTAACCTTCTTAAGTCGGAACTGTTTGTATATCACGCTGCTGGGGTCCAGTTCACAATTCATAGCTTCATAGAGTGTCAACTGATCCAGAAACTCATCGTTCATCCTAAAAACACGAGAAGCCTGGTTTTTAAAATAATACTTTTAACATAAGTTTTGTTTGTAAGAGCGTGATTAAATTTTTTTATCTTACTTGACATCTGGTTTGATGAGCTGGAGTTTGCTATAAGCCTCCTGGACACTCAGCTTGTGTGTCTTCATTAAATAAGCAGTGATTACGGCAGCACTTCGACTCTGACCTGCATGACTGAAAGAAAAGCGAGACAGGGGAGCCAATTAAAAACAAAGCAAATCATTATGTTTAAATAAATTACTAAATAAAAAGTTATTTTCTTTCAAAGTTATAAGTCTTTCAAAATGCTGTGTATAGATATAGTCCGGTCCTTAAGTATTTGGACAGTAACTGTACTTTCAGAACTGATCTGTAGTGTATTTTTTACTAAACCTCTAGAAACCTACCAGTGAACAAGAACAGATGATGCTGATGTTGTTGCTGATGATGACGAGGAGGAGGAAGCTGCATTCAAGGCATCACTGATAAACTGGATGCAGCTGTCCAGTTTGCTAAGGAGATCTGTGGATGAATCGTCCAATGCATGGACAAATTTAACGTGAAATCCAGGCAGCTCTGGTTGTTCAGAGTCCACACTGAGGATGTGAGTGATTCCTTTGAGAGTCAGAGCTTCGGGATTCTTAAGATCTGACACAGAGCCAATATAGAGACCCGCTTCAACTAAGATCATGGTGTTGTCTAGGAAATCCTACAGTAGAAGAGACACAAATTTTAAAACAAATGAACGAAAACCGATCCTATGGAAAAGTCCGAGATTGAATACAAATCTGAATGCATGAAACACCATGACTGCAACTTCATGAGATGGAATCAACCTGCAATTATTCAGAGAATGTAGCTATAGCTTGCTGTGTAAACATATCTACGTTTTTGTCCGTATTTATTTGAAGTATATAATCAAGTACCAAGTAATTAGATAGTATTTTACAATATGTTCAAATTTATACACAATTTCAAAGCTGGAAAACAAAACCACGGCGATTTAAACAGCGCCAATGTGTTACCTACCCATGCCGGTCCTCTAAAAAACAGGTTCGATGAGAAACTAAAGAAAAAACGTTTCAGTTCCGGATATCTTTAGTTCCGGAACCAACGCGTTAGCATAGCTTATTCACTAGAGGGCATTAAATACCAACCCATATGAAGTGTATTCAAACAAATTTTTTTTATAAATATACAAATAATGCCAAAACTATATTAGGGAAAAAAAACCTGCTGCCAGGGATTATGTATTTCCTGATCTTTTACAACAGTTTTACTAAATAACAATTGATAACAAGTAACACAAAAATGAAATGCTATTAGCCTTGTAGTGCACATGGTATGATAATGCTGTGTGACATTTCTCCACATCACATGTCTTGGTCTTATTTCCTCTTTCGATGTTAACTTGTACTCAAAATGTCACAGCAAGCAGTGAAGTAAATAGGCAGTGGAGATATACATTCACATTCCATTTTAAACCAATACACACTTGTCTTTCTCTCCTTATTTATCATAACCAAATCCTCTTTGTATCAGAATTAAAATTGTTTACAGATTTGGGATATTCAATCTATGTTGAAATTTCACTTCCTGTAAGATCAAACAGCTCTCATATCACTGATTAAGACATGACACAGCTAATATTAATAACATTTCTTTTAGTAATGGAATTTAGGCTATTTATAATTGTGCTGCCACTCGAGTGTAATATATCAGATGGCCTACTCATTTCTCGTAATTGATATGATGCAATGTCTCTAAAACCTTGTAGTCTGTATTATATGCTTTTACTGGAGCTTTAAATCTCCTGCGCTATCAAGTGTGCCTGATGTGCTGCTATAAGTGTAATCCTGACCTTTTGGCCTGATTATGGCCGTCTCATATGCTGTGGGTAAAAGCAGACACTGTGACATTTATGTAAGCACCCAGTCATTCCAAAGGAGTAGTAATGGCCTTTGACTAAAAGTAATAACTCTTTACTGAACAGTGATATTTATGAATCTTTAAGACAGGATTTATATACATAAAAGGATAAATATTAAGAAAGCAGCGATCAGAAGTCAGATACGATCAGCTTACTGATGAAGTTGTCTGTATTGTTAAATATGTATGCTTCACATCAATATATACCTTAAACTGTCTTACATTTGTGATAAAGTCTTAGATGTATGACAAACATCCTGCATTTTAGTTATTGAGTTGTTTTTATTCTTTGTTATAATCTTGTAGCATGTGTCAGGCTACAGGACCAGTTACAAGCTACACAATATATCATGCTGACAAGTATTTTGTAGTTCAGGTTTCAGATAATGTCATTTCTGTTAAACAAATGTATTACAAAAAAAAAAAGGGTAGTGCTCTGTTTGTTTATATCGATTCATTACAGTAAGTGGTTCAAAAAGAAACATTTAATTTTTTTCCACTGAATTTCTTTATTGTTTGTTTGATTGTTAATTAGTGAGTTTTTTTAATTCTGTATTTCAAGGTCTATAAGGGCAGGACAGAATGCCTATTTGATATTGCTTTTTGATAATGATTTATCTCTGCAAAAATACTTGTCTTGCAAATGACCCTATTGTTGCCTTGTTATAGGCAAAGTGTGTGCTGTAATCATTCTCAATCACATCGCTGATTGAATCATCATTTTAACCAACTTCAATATAAGCAAACTACTACAGCAAAGAGAAAGAAGTATATCATTGTATAGGATGTCTTTGGATGTGGTAGCACTACATTTTCCCTTTACTTGAACTACTTTACTTGAACTTTACTTGAGACCAAACCTGTTCCAGCATGTCAGTGGCCCCTGTGCACAAAGCCAGCTCCAGGAAGATATGGTTTACATGAGTTAGAGAAGAAGATCCTAAATGGCCTGCTATAGAACACTGACCGCAACCCTAGTGAACACGTTTTTGAGTGAATTGTTTCTAACACCCTTGTGGATGGATGAGCACAAATCTCCTCAAACACACTCTAAAACCTAATGGAACATATTTCCAGAAGAGTGAAAGTTATTGTAACAGCACACAAAGACTAAGTGTGGAAAGTGATGTTTATAAACACATAAAAATATTTTACTTACAGTGGGTGTCCACAAACGTTTGTCTTTATTTTGTATTACAATTTGGAAAGTGATTTCCCTTCTAAAAATTATTTGAGTGATATACGAATATTAATGAAAACATTCCTCAATTTGTGAACTGTTTATTAATCACCATCATCAATAGAGAACTCCCAAATATCATTATATGGTGGACGACAAGCAATATAAACTATAATTATTGATAGCAGAGATGACAGTCAAAGAAAAACATGCAACAACCAGCCTCTGTGCAATTTATTGATCAATACCAGAGACACCATGGATCAGTGGACTGCCTGCTTTATTCAAATGAAAGGAGTAGTTTAACTCAATTAAATCAATACTAACACTGATTGATATTCCTAAAAGTAGCATGCATACAGTTATCATCATTACTGGATCAATTGCAGTTGGTTGGTAGTACATTAAATTGATTAAAGGGGGAAACAAACCAATTTACACAATTTCTGTCTTGTTTTGCATTAGTGTTTTCCCTGGGGTTAGAGCCAAGCGTGTGTCAATTCTTTTTGTAAATACAATATATAATATACACACTCGCTTTAAGCTGTAAAGTTGATCTGTAAATGTGAATAAATATTTTGCAGCAGTTAATCGAAGGTCGAAGATTTTGAAAATATGGGTCGTCCAAGTTCATATCAATAATCAATAATAGACTTTCTGTAAACATGTTATGCTAGTAAACTTTCCATGAACCTCTCAGGACTCTTTGTGCAAGTGGTACACTCTGCCCTTTATTGTTTTCTTTTTTAAATCAATGGAGATGTTATGTCCTTTCCCATAAGCCTCAGTGCCCTTTTGTCTATATTTTCAACTCGAAGCACACAGTGCGCTGTTCCCCGTGCCTGGGGATGGGAGATTGGCTAATTGCTTTTTCTGAAAGTATTCTCAATGAAGGTCTGACTGATTGACTATGTCCTGGCAATGTGAAAGCGCTTTTCCTCTTAAGGGTGACGAAGGGCCAAGGCACGTACCTTCCTATCATACAATCGCCTCTACCCTGATTGCTTCCTTTCCAACATATGTCCAAGAGAATTTGGCATCGACTTCCATTTTAATGCCGTTAAAGATGAGAGCTTCCTCCTGTATTTGTATTTTTGATTTATAAGAGTTCTTTCAATGTGTTATTTATATTTCATTGAGATCCCTTGTAAACTAATGTACTTACAGTATGTTTCTCTTATCTTCTTACTGTGGGAGAGGTTGGTTTCCTACTGCATGCCTAATAATAATATATATTTTTTTGAAAGTTTGATTATCTAAATAAAAATGTTAATGCTGCTGTTACTGTTATGAAAGAAGTTTTTGGTGTCAGCAATGTGTAACAGTCAATAAGTGTTAGGCTAATAGTATCATATGTTTGTAATCCAGCGAACCAGTGTTGATTTATTCATCAATAGAGACTCTGTATATCGCTCTGGATAAAGGCGTCTGCTAAATGCTGTAAATGTAAATGTGTTCAACTAGAGCTAATTTCTCATAAATGTCTCATATTTGTGTAATTAAAATTAAGAAAGAAAACAAAGAGGAAGGATAGGGAGTGACATTTGGTAGCTACTACTATATATCATAAGTGATAACAGGAACTAACTTTCTTCACAAATGCAATTGCAGATTTAGCCTTTTATAAGTGAAAACACACAAACAATAAAAATCATGTAGCAAAACTGGGTGCAGCGCAGCAAGGTAGCAACATGAACATGACGAATTTTGCCACAGTGATAACAAACAACAGTGACAAAAGCCAGATGCCAAGTGCTGTACAGGATACAGCTTAAATACTGGTGCTCATTAAACAGAAATGTTAAGTTTCAAACACTCATGTAATGTAATGTGCAGTGGCTAAAATTATTCCTTTTTATGATAGAACATCAAGTTGTTTTTATTTTGTCCGTTTTTTTTCACACACACTTTGGCACTGATGTCACTGTTTTAATGTAAGATCATACACGTGTTTATTACTTGCTTAAGCAACACATTTAGACCAATCAGAAACAAGTATTTAAGCCCTGCAGTAAAATACATTATTGCCCCACATTGCAGAAACATTGTTTGTGTAACATCAAGGAAACATTTGTGTTCCTGCAACTAAACACTACGCAGGATTATAAGAACTCTCCCTCTGTACACTTCAGAAATGTTCGAGAATAAAATACAGATTCCCAGAATCACAATGTTTAGTAAAAAACACTTGTAACATTTGTAAACATTTTGAATCCTATAATAGATTAGTACTGATCAATGTGTTCTGTATGATACATGATACATCATCAATCATGTCTCAATAGTGTGTTACTGAGTTACTGTATGTCATTCAAATCCATTTGCAGATTATAATGTTAATAAGTGAGTCATACATTTATTTCTGATTGTGGTTTCACTTAATTAATAATTTTGTAACTAATTATCTAATTAATTTATCAATTATTAACAATTACATTTTATGTGAAATAACAATAATAACCAGCCGTTGATTATAAAATTAGAATAAAATTCTTTCAAGACTCTGTATATCTGTACAGTATGCTTTTCACTTCTCATCATTGCGCAACAGTGTTTTCTGTACCATCTGTGTGTGTGTGTGTGTGTGTGTGTGTGTGTGTGTGTGTGTGTGTGGTATCAAAGCTTCTTTCTGCTTTACATTATCACTGCTTGCATAAGTGTTTTTTATACTGTCTCATGTTTCTTCTTGATGTCAATGGCTTTTTATCGTCTATTCAATCCGTTTTATATGCAAATCACACAAAAACAACATATTTTGGCTCTTCCAGTGTGAATACTTATGAGTTTATGCAGCATATTTACAAGCATCCTATATTATTATAATGACAAAATTAGTAAAACATTTTTTTTTTTCTCTGAGAGAATGTTTTTGGTGCAGTGTCAGCAAACCAGAACAACCTTTCATTTGACTCTCTGTGTTACACCCTTTGACCGATTGCAGAATATTAGCTAACCTTTCTTCCCGATATTGTCTCATGTCTCACATTTCCGTAGCTTACAAATTCTGATTTCTTTTTCTCAGATTTTGCAACAAGAGTTGGCGTTAAACAGCAACATATTACGTTATTTTTTTCTTAAATTCTCTTATTTATTATTAAGCAGGAAACTACACTGAAAGTAGTGCTTCTTTTTTTTTTTTAAACAACTCTACATGACTCAGAAAGTTTTGATTTAATTTCTATATAAAATTTTATAAAACATTTTTTTATACAAAATTGAAAAATATGAAATTATACACTAATGCTCTAATACTTTATCATTTCTAATAATAATAATATTACTAATAATAGTAATAATTTATTCACAATGAAGTGAATATCCAAGCCTATAAAATACATACAGAAATTTTCACAACAGTCTTGTAGGAATATATATTATTGTTGATTTAGTGAAGTTGATGATCCAGTTGAAGTTGGATCTTTTCTGTCATATTAAATAAAAAAAAAGTGAAGGAATATCTGCTTCTGCTATAATGGAAATAAAGAACAGAACTAACTTTTACTACATTAAATGTGGTAGAAGTTTCCAGATACCTCAAATAATTGACTACTCATCAATTCAATTCAATTAATTTTTATTTGTATAACGCTTTTAACAATGAACATTGTCTCAAAGCAGCTTTACACTGATAATGTGGTGATAAAAGTGAATATGTTCTTTATAAGTAAGTTTGATGAGCAAGCCGGTGGCACCTGTGGCAAGGAAAAACTCCCTGAGATGGCATAAGGAAGAAACCTTGAGAGGAACCAGACTCAAGAGGGAACCCATCCTCATCTGGGTTGCACCAAATGTCCCTTTATTGTAGATATACGATGTTGCGGGGTGCAGTGATGGTGATCAGAAGAAAACTGTAGTCCTGAGTCAGTGTAGCAGACTGTTGACATTGACTACAGTCCAATCCATCCTCAAAGCTCCCGTTCTTACTCCGGAATTTCATGGAACCACCCAAGGTGTGAGAAAACCTGCCTCCAAACGAAGAGAACATTATCCAGAGGCAGCCCAGGACGAAGTGAAAAGATTCGCGGAGGGAAGTGGGGCAGGAACAGGAACAGTGGTCACTGGAACCTTAGGTGCATGTTTAACTCGACAGAGAGAGAGAGAGACAGAGAGAGAGAGAGAGAGAGAGAGAGAGAGTTGGTGAGAGAGGGGTGACAGGAAGAGAAGGACCATCACAGCATTTGTTTTATTCCTTACATACTCTACAATCCAGTAAAATACAGAAGAATATGTAAAATTTGCCTTAATACACAGTCAAAAAAGACTTTTACTTAAATTATTAGCCACTATCAGTCATTGATTTCTAACCATTTCAATTTCATTGAAACAGCGCAGAAATATAACCAAAATCATTAAATACATCACAGGGAATTTGAAGACTTTTTAAGGCTGTATTACATTTACATTCATGCAATTTGGCATTAATGTCAGATTATAGGTCAGAGTAACATTTATATGGTGTTTATTATGTATATATAAATACCTGGTTTATACATTTTCATAGACCTCTGTCTGTGTTTCTATGTGGAAAAAGCTGAAAAAAAAGCTCTCTGGATAATGCACTACTGTTTTACTACTGCACTACTGCATTAATATTGAACAATATTAAATATAAAAAAATAGCATGTGTACAAGAGCAACACAGGAACATACATCCATGTGTGCACTGCATTTATAATAAATGAAGTTGAAGTAGTTTGCACAAAAAGTCCCTGCTTTGTTGTGTGTGTGTGTGTGAGTGAGAGAGAGAGAGAGAGAGAGAGAGAGAAAGAGAGAGAAAAGTAAGAGAAAAAGAGAGAGAGAAAGAGAGAGAGAAAAAATAAGAGAAAAAGAAAGCGAGAGAGAGAGAGAGAGAGAGAGAGAGAGCAAAGAGAGGGATGTATGTCTGATGATCACTGTGTCATGGGTCACATCCCCAGAGCCTCTCATCCTGAGGAAGATTTATGACGCACTTCCTGTAGAGAGGAGGTGAAGTAACACTCGCCGTCCTTCGCAGAGGTCAACATTGAGCAATCTTCTCTCCTCTTCTCACTGCAATGTGTTCATCATTGGATCTTCCAGTTTTCCTGTTTCGTGTTTAACATAGAAGACGTCATTAAATGGCATGTAACCCTGCAGCAGTGGTTATTCAGATAGGATATGTGATCGTGCAAAAGAAGAATATGGATGACCCTAGGTTTATGTTTATGTTTATATAAAGTAAAATTAGTGATTTTTTTTTTTTATTTAAAAAAAAAATTATTTCAATAATAAAATGTCTACCAAGCATATTTAAAAAAATTAATAATTAATTGGTGTAATCTATCTCTGTTCTCAAAATTACACAAGTAGCACAATTTATAGGAGAATTAGCTAATAGGTTCACTTAAAATTTGTACGATGTTTTTGCTGAATTATGTTTTCACATTTCCCAGAAAGACTATGTATGTTTTTTCCTTTTTATTGGGGAACTGGTCTGTTACTCAAAATGTTGCTTCTGTTTATTTTTTTAACATTGAAAATGAATAAATGAGAAAATCTAAAAATAAAATTTTTTGTAAAAAAAGAATGTGACAAATGACAAATGTATATATATATATATATATATATATATATATATATATATATATATATATATATATATATCTTTTACAAAAATAATATTTTTAGATATATATATATATATATATATATATATATATATATATATATATATATAATATATTTATTATAACAGTATAATGGTAATTTTCTATGACTTTTATCATAGACTACTAGACTTCTGAACTAACAATTAAAATTTATCTCCCTCAATTTCTAAGTTGTTTGAAGGCATGCTGTTTGCACAGTTCGAATCTACAAGAGTGTGAAAGACAGACAGAAACATGAGACGCCTTCTTACTGAGTTCCTGATAGATGAGTTTGTTCTGGCCACACACAAACACCTTAGTCTCAGACTAGCACTCTAAGGAAATTCCAATGAATGGTGTGTATTTATGTTGCTATATAATTTCATGCATAATCTTTAACCTAATTCTAACATCAGTAAACATTTTGGGGTTTTTTTTTAAATAAATGTTACAGCTTAGAAAAGTCAGGAAACAAAGTTCATTCCCCCTAACTCTTCCCCCACACACACACACACACACACACACACACACACACACACACACAATGATAGAAATGTCATCCACATTTCCTCAAAGTTTCTTCTTTATGCTATGTCAGGCTGTTTTTCATTTCCACTGTTGCCACTAGCTCAGTCATTCGAGACAAACTTATAGGCAGTAACAAATAAATTCACATTTCATAACCTATTTATCCTTGTAAATCTGCTGCAGGGACAATGTCCAGAAAATAGATAGAATACAGGAATAGTGTACTGTGTTATTGTTGATACTGAATCATCCATATGCTTTCTATATTTTTTATATTGTGTTCCTGATTCTGCAAAGGTCATCAGTCATGTCTGCATGTGAGTGAATCCTATTAAAGTTCATTGTTCTGATTGCAGGTCACAGCTGAGCTGATGTGTATAGTGCAGCAGAGATTGTAAAGAGATAGAAGAAATACTTCATTACTGGACTTAAATAGTTTTTTGGCTACTTTCTAGTTCTACTGAGTATCAAAGATATAAGCAACTTTTACTCTCTACTCAACTATATTTATAATTCAATATATGTACTTTTTACTCCACTATAATTTAATTGACAATGGCTATTACCAATTACATTTTGTACATCTGCTTTATCTGCCGTGGATTATTTATTCTCCTGAACACTCCCCTACCCGCATCTGCTGCATGTGAGCGACGTTTTAGCACCGCTGGCCTCATTTACAGTCCAAAAAGATCTGGATTACAATCCAAAAACATTGAGAAACAGCTTTTGTTAAAGTTAAATAAAAAAATATTTCCCCAATCTGAGACTGAGAGATGCATCAAATCACAGTCAGATCTGAATATGTGTTTTTACTTTGTCTAAAATTGTTCTCGATTGATTTTTCCAGTGTTTTATGGTGAAGTCAAGCTCTATCATAAAACAGCCGGATTAAATTTGACGTCATCATTTTTGGCAAAATAAAGCAGAAAGTGAAATTCCGAGCAATTGTATGTCAGTGGGCTGATTTATAGCTCTGTCATCACTACCGTGGTGTATTAGGCCACTTTCTCATTCGAACATTTGCCATTAGTTCTTTGTGTGTGTGTGTGTGTGTGTGTGTGTGTGTGTGTGTGCGTGTGTGTGAGTGTGTGTGCTGTGTCAGGGCTATTATCCTGAGGGTGAAGGATGGCAGCTGATGGTCATTTCTCCTGCCTGATTTGTCTGTTAGATCTGTGTTGGGTTAAACGGAGGCCTTCAAAGCTTTTAACTGTTGAGGGATGGATAGAGAGTCAGCCTCTCTGACACTGTGCAGACACACACACACACACACACACACATACACACACACACCAGCTACTACTGTAAACAAAAGCATACCAGAATTTTTTTTTCAATCTCCAGTGTTCAGTCCTTGTGTATGGTAGTGGTTTATAGTGGTTTATAAGCTATGCTCTGAAAATCTGAATATCATGGAAGCTTCTAGTAAACAGTTTAAATCATCAAATCTCTTTCCAGTAACATTGCAATATAAAGCATAGTTTTTTGTTTATTTAATACATTTGCTTGGTTATACCCTTTATTTCTACACATATGTATTTGGCAGATGGTTTCATGCAAAGCTGCTTAAGTGGGGCAGAAAATCCAATTAAATCCAAAAGTTGAATTGGGCAGTCAGGTGGTACGGTCATTTTGTAAATTGCCAGATCTGGAATTTAAACTCACAAGTTTTTGTTGTAGAACATTAAGATGAAATGTGCTGAATAAATAAGGCATTGTTATTTATTCATTCGTTCATTTATTCATTCATTCATTCATTCATTCATTTGTTTGTTCATTCGTTCATTCATTAGTAAGCACTTTATCCTTGCACTCATAGTGGATCCAGAGCCTGTTCTGGGATTACTGGCTGTGTGGTGGGAATACTGCCAGGATGGGATGCCAGTTCCTGCGGGGTATCATACACACATATTCACTCACTTATTCATAGGGGCAATTTAGAGTTACCAATATACAGAGGAAACCCAAACAGACTTCAATGTTAAATTCTTTTTATATATTCTTATTATATAATGTTTCGTATCAAATGAGAATAATGTGTCAGTTTTGATCTGTTGATGTGCTTTCGGCTGCTAGAACAAAATCTAATAATGTAACCTGCCTCATTACTTCCACTGAAAGGAAAGGATTTAGTAAATACCCCCCTTACACCAAATGTAGTAAATCAACAGTGTAAGTAGATTCCTTCCTGCATTAGAGCAACAAAAATAATGAAAATAATATGCTTGCTTATTTGTTTGTTTGCTTTGCCATAAAATCACAGAGGCAGTCTGTGTTTACAAACTGGAAATATATTGTTATTTGCATACATTCCAGGCTTTTGGAAACTCGTACCAAAACCGGAAGAAAAAATGGGACTCTTTTACCTGCACAGCTATTTCTAGAAAAGATTTAAGTCAGACTTTTCTACTAAAGTGACGAAAAGTACTAATGAAGAAAACGTGTACTGTTTTTTGATGCTATCGGTTCTTCCCTAGCAAGGGTTTAACTTCGCATTCTGGGACCCTGACATATTTGTACTACGATGAGGACCTTGATGTCTGTCTAGTTAAGAGCGTCTGGCAAATGTTGTAAATGGAAACGGATAATATAACCTCAAAAATAAAACAAGATGATATAAGTGCAATTATTGCTACAGCTTAACCTCAGTAAGTAGTAATCTGATCATTTGCGTACTTCAAGACAATTTGCTTGCCTAATTGTCACAGTCTTCATTTAGTAAAGTAGTGTGTGGCCCAAGACAGTGCTAAAGCCCGAGGCCATGTGGTTCCATTATAAAGATAAAAAGCTGCATGATAAATTGTCCTTCAGTCCCCTTTACTCCACAAATATACATTATCTAACAAGAAGCGAATGAAAAGAGCCTGATTAGGCTGCAATGCCTTGAAAAAGGGAGCCATTCGTCTTAGTTAGCGTCCCTTCATTATCTTTTGTGGGCCTTTTTCTTTTTTTTAAGCGGACTGTTGTTCCCATCCAGTGGTGCTGCAGTGTCCTGATCCAACACACTCTCCCTTAAACAGGAGTAGAAGACTGCAAGTGCTGCTGACTTCTGAATAACCTTACTCAGTAACAGGAGCTCACCCTTATATGACCCCACAGGCTGGAGGGGGATCTCAGGGGGATCTTCGCACCTTTCATCAGCCTCACAGGGACGGAACGGCTGGAATTCTGGGAATTTCTTTCTTCTCAGATTGCTTCAAGTTGGCAACACTGTGTTTTCTCTTTTATTAGACAAAAACAAAAAAGTAAATCTAATACAGGCACTTCTGAAAAGTAATCGTGTATGTGGAGTAAAATTGTGCACATGCAGCATCTCAACTAATCTCATTTAAGTAGTCACATAGCAATATGATCTGACCAGATGTGTAACAGATGTTTAACAACCTCCAGGACCAGTTTATTATTACAGGCTTCATTTACTTAAACATGATGTACATTCATTTTAATAGCATTATTTATTGAACATTGTCTTATTACCATGTATTCCTCAATTTAGTCTTATTTGTCTGTACAATTGTTTACTTATTTGTTTGTTTGTTTGCTGATATACACCACATACCTATAAAACTGTATTTTGATATACAGATGTTTTTTAGCCTCATAAACTTATTCTTACATTAAATGTACATTTAATGTAAAATGTAAATTTTATTTTTCAATTCTTTCTTTCTTTCTTTCTTTCTTTCTTTCTTTCTTTCTTTCTTTCTTTCTTTCTTTCATTTAGAATGTATTCATTAGTCAGTGCCCAATGTTTTATTCATTTTTTAATCATTTATTTATTTTCATCTTTTCATCATATTATTAATTCTTTTATCAATACAATTTTATTAAAATTGAAATAAAATGGTAAAAAAATATATCATTCACCAATTCCTTAAATTAAATTTTTTTTTTCAATTGCCATCTGCATATTTATTTATTTATTTGTTTGTTTGTTTGTTTGTTTATGCTCATTACTACTCACTATGTATTCATTTATATGCAAATCAGTGTGTGAGTGAATATTAGTTGAACAGTAGTTGTTTTGTTAATCATTAATCCACTCTGCGTGTGTGTGTGTGTGTGTGTGTGTGTGTGAGTGAGTGAGCGTCTGTCAAAGACCTCCCCAGAGTCTCCCCCTCCTTCTCTCTGTGTGTGTGTGTGTGTGTGTGTGTGTGTGTGTGTGTGTGTGAGTGAGTGAGTGAGTGAGAGAGAGAGAGAGAGAGAGAGAGAGAGAGAGCAGCGAGTCCTCAGCAGGAGGGACGGACACACACACACACACACACACACACACACACTAGAGACTTAAAGTGGACTTCAATTCCACACTGGCTACCAGATGGATCATACAGAATACCTTCATCTGAGTAAGTGTTTCATGTGTTTATATTTGTTCATTAACTCATGGACTACACTGAGTTTCTCTCATTGCTTTGTCTTAACGGTATGTGCAAGTTTATTTGCTGTCTGGAAAGTTGAAGCGCACTTTGGACCAGACGGCCATAAATCCAGCACACTTGGCTCATTTGTGTACTTGTGTCACGTGTAGTCGCCGTGCTGAAGCTCGCAGGTGATTCTGCCTCTCAGTCAGGGTCAAGGGTTGGCACTTTTATTGCACTTCACAAATTTATGACTTTAAACTGTTTGTCTAAGGGCTCTTCATGCATGGATTTCACAGCACATCTGTATTTATGGGGCACTTGAAATGTTTAGGAGGACATTTGCTAAAATATCAATAAGTAGTATCAGAGACCAAATGCTTAAATTGATCACTGTGAAATAGTGCATAAGTGCATTACAGTAAAATACTGTAAACTTTTATATGATGTTAGGTTAAATGCATGTAAACATAAAAAATCCAGGGTAACTCTTGGTCTGCACTGACATTACTGCAGCAAACACTAATATTAATATTGCAAAAGCCAATTGGATTAGTACAGTAATGATGATTTCCCTTTCATTGTTGGATAAGTATCTGATTATAACATTTTAGATAAACCATACGTGTCAAATTTTTTTATATGTAAACAAAGACATAAAGATCCACAGCTCAGCCCAAGTTCTGTAATTGTTGCCCTTCTTATGATAAAAAAAGCATTAGTTTTAATAATGTTTGATATTACAGTAACCCCCCGTTTTACCGCGGTTCGAATCTCACGGTTTATCACAGAATTGCATTTGCCACATAACTAATTGGTTTAGCTGAAATAGTACGATAGACCAAAAAACATACAGGGAATTGTTTTTATGGAGTTTTATGTTAAAATAATTCCCTGTATGTTTTTTGGTCTATCGTACTATTTATATGCATCAAGTCAACCTCCTTGGTGTTAGTTTCCAATTTGATCATAAAGTAACCACCAAACTGAGGGTGTGGTGTGAAAACGAAGTCTACGATCAAATGATAAAGTATATAAAGTATGCTTAGATATAAGTATATATTTAGAAATGAATAAACTAATGAAGTAATACAATCATAAAGAATTGGTGAGCATCAATCCTGTCATTACAAAAGCATTTATTCTTCAATCTGATTAATATTAATAATATAAGCCAGTCATTATTGGTAACTAAGTTGGAAAGCTATTTTAAATGGATATTTTGGTTAAAACATGGCACCTCTAATGTAGTAATTTAGTGAGAAGATGTTTTGCTGGTTCAATGATTTGAATAAGTTCAATTCAGTTGCTTTGCATATATTACATTAGCTTAAATAACATTGCATACCATTACAATTGAGCATTTCGAGTACTACTTCAGAAAAAGATCTGCTACAAAGTGGTTTGCTGTTAACATTTTTATTAAATAGTAAACGTAAATATTAAATAGTAAACATTACAGAACACCAGATGAACACTATTGTGTATTTTCTTGTCAAAGTCACTGTATGGAACAATGATAATTCAGCATGTAAGAGAGGGTCCAAGTGCAGATGGTTTATTGACACGCAATCCAAAATTCAGGTTGAGCAACCGGACTAAAATCCCTGACAAAATGATCTAACTTAATTACCGGGTTGTAATCAAAATACAAAGTCCAATAAACTGACAACTAAAGCAAATAGGGCCTGTGATAATTACAAACAGATGAGTCAAATAAGTTACTGTAGAGCAGAGATGCCCAAACATTGTCCTATAACAAAGCCAAAAATCAAACTTGTTCAAAACTGAGGACCGTGGGCCAAAAACAAATGTAGATTGAAAGTAAATGACGTTGGGAAAGCAGCACAAAGTTGTTTCATAATGATGACAAATATTGTATTCTTTCAAAACAGCAATTTCCTTTTGTCTATGTGTCACTGCTTCCATCGCTCCACAATTAGCTTTTTGTTGAGTGTCGCAACGCATGCTGTACCTCCACCTTACGCATGTACACCAAATAAAAAAAATCCAGATGTTTATATTCTCTACATTTAATTTCAATTTACATTTTATATAGATTAAAATAAAACAAATAAGGTGGTTAAATGTTCAATTAGAAATGAAAATTTGTGTCAGTGGCAAAAAAAATTCCCTTTTTTCACTTCTCATGTAAGGCATGACAGGCCAAATCAAAGGTCACCATGGCCCTAGTTTAGGCATCACTGCTATAGAGAGTGGTTAGTTTTTTGGACACAGAGACCCCTGGTGGTGAGTTTAGGGATCGATTAAAGACATTCTCAATGCAGGATGAAATTATCTTTTTTATACACAACAAAATGTATTTAATATATGTAATATCTAATAAAAGAAAGACAACATTTATTAAGCCTATTTCTAGAAGTTTTACTCATTTTCACTTTCAATGGAATTTCTCTTCATTTGGCAGATCATTGCATTTATTTAAACCATTTCTTTCTAGAAAAAACAGCTAAATGATTTGCCAACAAGACAAAAAAAAGTCATGGTTTGAAATAGGCATGCTTATATTTGCATATATCTTATATTTGCATTGCTATTATGTTAAATTAAGAAATATTAAATACATGTGACTACAGTATATGCATGATTTATCTTTATTGATATAATTCTTCAGTGTATAATCAACAGCTTTATTGAAGATTCCTGACACTCCTCAGAATTAAAACTCTCAAAACTTAAAACGATCACTCTCGGGTTCAATCCAAGATACTGAACATGTTTAAAAGGAGGTTATAATTTAGGTTTTCAGTTTTTTTTTTTTTTATGTATTGGACGGTAATGCTGGTGATGATACACACACAACTAAACTTATTATGCAAATCAGAAACAGCTTTATTACCAAGTCTGTTCACACACACAAGGAATTTGACTTGGCATCAGAAGCTTCCAGTGCAGGAGAAGTACAGACATAATGTAATAGAATAGTAAACCAGACAGTTCAATAATGCAACATATACAGAGTAAAAATGTTGTTAAATAAATGTACAGATGTTATTTACAAGTGTTCAGTTTACAAATGGACCATTTGGATTCTATGTACAAATGTGACAGTTACAATGGACAATGTGTAGTTTTGAATATTTTAATTGTTCATGCTGAGTAAAGCCTGCCTGGTTTTTATGCCTGGCTGTTTTGGTGGACGGAGCTCTGTAGCGCCCACCAGGAGGCAACAGTACGATGCATTAATAGGTATCTGAAGAAAATGTCTACATAAAGAACGGACGATAAAAAAGCTCGTAGAGGTCACAGTAGGTTATGTGAGGAGGTTAGTGGGAGGTTGGTTGAAATTGGCACTTTTGTTCTAATTTGCTGGATGTGACGTTCGACTGCTGACCCTCATTGACCTCTCTGTGTCTTCTGATTGGATGCACTGTGTGAACACTATCAACCCGTTCTTATTGGATTCAGTTAAAGACAATTGTACTAGTCTGAGAGCAGGGTTGTTTTATGTGCTATTATTAGCTGCGATTAAGAGGGCAAAAAGAATGTGTACATTTAATTCACAAATGCACATTGAGTGCGTTACACTTTTGCATTTTGCAATACTTATTAATATAAATACTAAAATACATTTTAAAAAATTGGAACACTTTTTACAGCTGATGTATTATTGGGCTCTTTGTTTTTATTTATTTTGTCTGGTGTAACTTGGCTTGTTACTTGTTACTTAATGATACACACATTTGCTCCAACATCTGTTAATAATGACATTTACTTTGCACAGACTCTCTGCTGCTGTCTTTCTCTTTTCTGCATTTTCCCTCTAAACCTGTTCTGCACAAGGTTTTTCTATCACGGGTATGCAAATGACTTCCAGACGACACACTTATCCATGCCTTCCAACATTTAGAGACTCTGCCATTCATTATCAGATGTCTGGCAGGACAGGATCGTCAATTAAATTAGAAATGTATTGCATGCCAACACTTAGCTGCTGTATGTGTCATAAAAAAGCATGTCATTTTTGAGATCCCATGTGTTAGATGCAATCTGGATGTTAAAATACAGAAACCACACATGAATACGCTTTTAAATGGATCTTACTTTTGTTTGAGAGACATTTCCTTTTCCTTCTCTCTCACTCTCTCTCTTTCTCTTTCTCTCTCTCTCTCTCTCTCTCTCTCTCTCTCTCTCTCTCTCTCTCTCTCTTACTTTTCTTTCTTTCTCTCACTCCATATTTTCTGATTCCAGGTTCTTCGGTACAGGTTGACCACAGTCACCTAAGGCCACCCTCCCATGCACCTATCGGCTCCATGGTAACACACCTCCACCCGTCTGTCATAAGCGGTATTACATCACCCTACTCTGTCATCACCTCGTCCTCATCGCTGAGCTCAACTACTTCATCCCTGCCCAGTCCACATAACATGGGCTTCAGTCCTCAGGTAAACATGAATTCCACTCTCTGGACTCATGCAAAATGGTCTTAAAAAACTATATATATATATATATATATATATATATATATATATATATATATATATATATATATATATATATATATATTATAAAAAAATTACTAATAACAAATAAACTATGTACTACTGCACAAAAGCAACAATTGCAACTAAAATGAAATAAAACGATTTGCAGGAACATGGTCGGATTCTCGCGTGGTTCATGCAGAATGCAGAATCAGATATTATGCTACAGATATTATTTCATTATTGAAGAAAGGAAAAAACAACACAACAAAACCTTGGCCTGTTTTTTTTTATATATATATATATATATATATATATATATATATATATATATATATATAAACATAGTTTTAGTTCATGTTCTCTGTTCTGAAAAGTTCATTGTTCTTGTCCATGTTCATCATTTGCATAAAAAGTCAAACAATTAAAACGAAAGATGCATGTTTATTTTCCTTTTTATTTCATTCATATTTAAAAGAGAAGCAAGTGAAACTAAAAAGCAGAGTAGCAGGGAAGAAGCAGTCAGTGCATTAAAAATAAAACTACTTATACATTTTACCTGCGTGCTTTTGCGTGCAGGAGTTGGACAAAACTTCACTATTGCAGGCGGGAGCTATAGAAAATAACATTTTTGCGGTAGCGGGACTGGAAAATGTAATTTAATCAATTTTAAATATATGTACTGTATATACTGTATTCTACACTCCCAGACTGGTTGTTCTAGACTACCCTCTGCTGGTTCAGAACAGAATTACAAAGTGACTAACTATCTGCTCTGAATGTTTTTAATTTCTAACACTTGTCATACCTAATCAGCTCATTTTAATATGTTTTTTTGGCATTGTCGTGTGAGAGCGGGAACACACTTAAATATTTTGGACATGGGAAACTTCGGATGTTTCCAAGTGAAACTCTGTAAAAGGGGTGTAAAGAAGGGAACTCAATAACACATCAGCATCTGCTCTTTATTAGCATTTCTCTGAAAAGTATTTTTCAATTCAAGAACTATAATTCAAGAAACTATATAAAAAAGAAGGAAGAAAATAATTATAATTCTATGTTATTGTTTAAAATGGTGTACAGACAGTGTTTTCTTAGCCCTTGACGATTTTCGCAGTGTTACATCCTGGAATTGAAATAGATGTAAGTTGGATTATGTCATTAATTGTGTGTGAGTGTACAGAAGTGTTGTGGGTGTGGGGTCTAAAATTATATATGTATTAGGGGTGTAACGGTACACAAAATTATCGGTTCGGTACATACCTCAGTTTTTAACTGTTCTGATCAACTTCGGTACAATGATGGGGAAGGAATACAATACATTAAATTGCCTGTCTTTTTTTTATTATCGCTGTTTATTGTTTTTTACAGTTTTTGATAAAATGTCTGCTTGGTTAAAATAAAAATTTTAAGTATATATACAAATAAAATAGAATAAATCTAATTAATGAAATACACTTTTTAATTATATGCATTAAATTGAGTAATCAATTAAATAGGCACAAATTAAATTAATTAAATAAAATTTAACAAATTAAATAAAAAAATATTTAATATTTGTTAGACCCAATCTGCTTAATACAGATTAGTGCAATATGTATATTTTGCTTTTTATAAATAGAAAGTTTGTATTGAGTTTGAGTTTTATTAGATAAAGATTTTATAGAAGGAGGAAGACGTCTACAGAGACGGCAGGAAAAGGAGAAGTGTAGGAGAGTGGAGGTTCGGGTTGGTACTTAAAATGTTGGCACTAAGACTGGTAAAGGGAGAGAGATAGCTGATATGATGGAGAGGAGAAAAGTAGATATGTTGTGTGTTCAGGAGACCAAGTGAAAAGGGAGTAAGGCCAGGAACATTGGAGGTGGGTTTAAACTGTTCTATCATGGTGTGAATGGAAAGAGAAATGGTGTAGGGGTGATTCTGAAGAAAGAGTACAGTAAGAGTGTAGTGGAGGTGAAGAGAGTTTCTGATAGGACTGGCTCCATCAACATTTGAGAATGTTGATGGAGAAGAATAGAGAGGTTTATAAAGAGTTGCATTGTGTGTTTGTGGATTTAGAGAAAGCGTACGACAGGTCGGAGAGAGGAGTTGTGGTATTGTATGAGGAAGTCAGGTGTGTCAGAGAAGTATGTGAGGGTGGTGCAGGACATGTATGAGGACAGTGTGACAGCAGTGAAGTGTGCAGTGAGAATGATAGACTGGTTCAAGGTGGAGGTTGGACTGCATAAAGGAGCCCTTTCCTGTTTGCAGTGGTGATGGACAGGTTGACGAGTGAGGTCAGATAAGAGTCTCCATGGACTATGATGTTTGCGGATGATATTGTGGAGAGGTGGAGGTACGTGCTGGAGAAAAGGGGAATGAAAAACAGTAGGAGTAAGACACAGTACATGTGTGTGAATGAGAGGGAGGGCAGTGGAGTGGTGCGGTTGCAGGGAGAAGAGGTGGAGAAGCTGGAGGAGTTCAGGTACCTGGGGTCAACAGTGCAAAGTTAAGGAGAGTGTGTTAAAAAAGTGAAGAAAAGAGTGCAGGCAGGGTGGAGTGGGTGGAGAAGAGTGACAGGAGTGATTTGTGATAGAAGAGTATCTGCAACAGTGAAAGGGAAAGTTTATAGGACTGTGATGAGACCTGCGATGTTGTATGGATTAGAGACAGTGGAATTGAGTAAGAGACAGGAGGTGGAGCTGGAGGTAGCAGAGTTGATGTTAAAATTTTCATTGGGAGTGATGAGGATGGACAGGATTAGAAATAAGTTTATTAGAGGGACCGCGCATGTACTGTATGATGTTTTGGGGACAAAGTGAGAGAGGCCCGATAGAGATGGTTTTGAAATGTGCAGAGGAGGGACATGGGGTATATCTGTAGGAGAATGCTGAGGATGGAGCCACCAGAATGGAGGACAATAGGAAGGCCAAGGAGGAGGTTTATGGATGTGGTGAGGAAAGACATGCAGGTAGTTGGTGTGAAAGAGGCGGATGTAGAGGATAGAGTAGTATGGAGACGGATGATCCACTGTGGCGACCCCTAATGGCAGCAGCCGAAAGAAGAAGAAGAAGAAGTTAGATTTTTTTTGTTGGACCAGATTAAAACCAGTCCTGGACAGAGAGCCATATGTTTAGCAATTTAGTTCTAGACCAGTAATCATGAACCCAGTTCCTGGAAGTTAACTTTCTCATTTCACTTTTTTCCATTCAGATAAACAGTCTGGAAGCCTCAAGAGACATTAAGCCTCCTGCTAATATCAGTAGCAGCTACCAGTGCGTCAGTCCAGGCTCTCTTTCGAAACACCTGTGCTCCATCTGTGGTGATCGCTCTTCTGGTAACCTCTAAGTACCATTATTTATCAAAATCCCCTTGATGGTAGATGAGGCTAAATAAAATGTGAATGTTGTTTAACAACGTAGTTATCAATAATCTGAGTGCGTAGCGCTTAAAATATGCCAGTGTGGGATTTCAAAGTACATTTTAGCAACATTATAGTCCTTCTTCTCATAAAATGCAATTCTTTCCAGGTAAACACTATGGAGTATACAGCTGTGAAGGCTGCAAGGGTTTCTTCAAAAGAACTGTCCGGAAAGATCTGACATACACATGCCGGGACAGTAAGGAGTGCTTAATAGATAAGCGCCAGAGAAATCGGTGTCAGTACTGCCGCTATCAGAAATGCTTGGCAATGGGAATGAAGCGGGAAGGTGAGGCCTTTACATACACCTCTGCAACATACACCTTTACATACACCTCTGCAACATATTATTTACTTAAAAACCTTTTCAAACCTGCCTTTGTTTTGCATTAAGTAGGCAAAATTTAATAAAGTAATATTTCACTGTCTTGTTTGTGATTATTAAAAATAATGCAGTGGGATATTTCCTGACACATAGGATGAATAGGCTTCATAAATAATGATGTGAATAAAAAGGTCCTTACTGTGTTTTTGTGTGTGTGCATATGTGTAGCTGTGCAGGAAGAAAGGCAACGGGGTCGAGATAAAAATGACAACGAGGTTGATTCCAGCAGTGGTTTAAATGAAGAAATGCCAGTGGAGAAGATTTTAGATGCTGAATTATCTGTGGAGCCAAAAACAGACACCTACATTCAGACTAATGCAGACAACTCAGTAAGGAAAATACTCAAATCTAAATTCCCACCGTACTCATGGCCTTTACACACAGTCGTTGTGTCAATCTGCTGTACTTATAATTCATTGTTATTCAGTAAATAATCGTTTACATGATTTAATCAGACCTAAAGGTTTGGATTTGAAAAGAATGGAATGATAATCTACTTTTTGTTGACAAGTAATTATAATTTGGTAATAATGTTAACAAAAAAACTATTAGTCACGTGTTTCTGATGAGAACATTCCCTGGTTTCTGATAGACAAACGATCCTGTCACCAACATCTGCCAGGCAGCTGATAAACAGCTCTTCACCCTGGTGGAGTGGGCAAAACGCATCCCACAATTTTCTCAGCTACCTCTGGATGATCAGGTCATCCTCCTACGAGCAGGTCAGTAAACTTCTTCTGTACAAAATTCGACAACATTGTTAGGTGAGAGTTAGGTCGAATTGTTAAAAAAAAACATTAGGTAGCTCACCCCTAGTGTGTACAAGTGCATGTAGCTTTTTCCCTTTCACTGCTTCATTGTGAATGTGTGTGTGTGTGTGTGTGTGTGTGTGTGTGTGTGTGTGTGTGTGTGTGTGGGTGTGTGTGTGTGTGGGTGTGTGTGTGGGTGTCTAGGTTGGAATGAGCTGCTCATCGCATCATTCTCTCATCGCTCTGTGTCAGTGAAGGATGGTATTGTGTTAGGCACCGGGCTGCATGTCCACCGCAATAGCGCTCACACTGCAGGAGTGGGGTCCATCTTTGACAGGTCTGATTGTCTGATCTTTGCTTCCTGTTGTCTCTAATATCTGATATG